>NW_027275185.1:18299-40799 GCF_030028105.1 Mobula birostris
CGAGCTCCATCTCCTTGCAGAAGGCGGAGGTGAAGATTATCAACGACACGGTGTGCAGTGTGGTTACCGAGGGACAGGTCACCTCCCGCATGCTGTGCAGTGGCTACCTGACCGGGGCCATCGACGCCTGCCAGGTGAGTGATGGGAAGGGTAGGGGTTGTCACAGCCCCAGGCCACACCCTTCAAACACTCCTCCACCACTCATCCCTGGTACTCCCATCGTCACCTGTCCTGCCTCTTACCCCCACCCTCCCTCACTCCCTTCCTCCACCCACCCTCTCCCCCTCTTCCCTCCTCCAATCCCTCCTGCCAACTCTCCCTCAACTCCACACCACTTCAGAAATTCCAAGTACATTTTCACATTCTCAGTCTCACGAATTCTGTTCATACTCCTTTCCCCTCCCCTCCCCTACTGCTTCACTTTCCTCCATCCCTGCCAAAAACCTATTCCTCCCCTCCCTCTCCATCCCTCCTGATCCCTCTGCACCTTCCCTTTCCCTACTCACTCCTCCTTCCCCTCTCCCTCTCTTCTTCCTTCCTGACCCCTCTTTACCTCCCTCTCCCTCCCTTCATCCTGCCCCCGCTCCCTCCTGAACACCTCCCTCCCTCCCTCCTCCATCCGCAGGGTGACTCCGGTGGCCCCCTCTCCTGCCAGGAGAAGGGCAAGTGGTTCCTGGCGGGAATCGTGAGCTGGGGAGAAGGTTGTGCTCGGAAGAACAAGCCGGGTGTGTACAGTCGTGTGACGAAGCTGCGGGAATGGATTCGGGAGCAGACAAGTCTCTGAGAGAGGCTCCGTCCATATACTGTCGATCGACCGACACTGGGGACCCGATCTCTCCCCCCGACCAGGGATCTATTGTACATAATTCCGTCTTCCTGTGCTTCAATAACCCACAATATTCCCTGCCAGAATTTGGAATAAGGATTCATTTCCTGAGACTTGAATTGTTTCCCACCTCACTAACCCCAGCAGTGTCTGATGGACGGTGTGGAGGGAGCTTCACTCTACAACTGACCCTTGGATTGTGTGATGGGACAGTTTAGAGGGAGTTTCATTCTGTGACTGACCCTGGGAGATTGTGATGGACGGTATGGGGGGAGCTTCGACCTGTGTCTGACCCCGGGAGTGTGTGATAGGACAGCGTGGAGGGAGCTTCACTCTGTGTCTGACCCCATGGGAGTGTGATGGGACAATGTGGAGGGAGCTTCACTCTGGTCTGACCCCGTGAGTGTGTGATGGGACTGTGTGGAGGGAGCTTCACTCTGTCTCTGGCCCCGTGAGTGTGTGATTGGATGGTGTGAGTGGAGTTTCACTCTGTGTCCAACCCTGGGAGTGTGTGAAGGGACGGTTCAGGAGGAGCTTCACTCTGTGTCTGACCCCGGGAGTGTGTGATGGGACGGTGTGGAGGGAGTTTCACTCTGTGTCTGACCTTGGTGTTGTGTGGGGAATATTTGGTACTGTATATATGAAAAGTCCTCTGGTTGATAGAAATGTTTATATTCTTGTAATGTATTATATTTTTAAATAGATATTTTAAGTTGGAATTTATGCTGTATTCCTGGTTTGCTCACATATGTTCCAATCTGGTAAACTTGAGTCATCAGTTCAGATCGAGGAACCTCTTTGGGCTCTCCAGAAGACCATCTAGTTTTGTCCTGCCGTGGCCTGGCAGCCCCACATTTTGGCCGTCATTTCTGTCAGCGGAGAGTGAGAGTCATGTGCTGGGTCCTCCCAGCTGGTGATCAGCAAGACCCACGTGCAGGCCGTCCTCTTCCCTCTCTGCTGGTGGACAGCAAGACCCACGTGTTGGCCACAAGGTTGTATTCCGTGATCAATAAAAATTCTTTTACGTTCTTCTCTTGTGAGATGAGACCAGTGCAAAGGTACGGGTGACACACGGGAGGGGCAGGTTGAGGGGAGGGGGTGGGGAGGGGTTGGTATGGGGGTGATAACAGGGCACCTCTCATGTCCATCTCCACTTCACTGTCCATCCTTCATGCTTGGAGTCCTCCTCCTCCTTCCCCTGTCCCGCCCTCCCTAACCCTCTGTTTCATTGGTTCTTCACTCAATCCTGGAACATCTGGACAGTGAAGATACATGTCTTGGGATGTTCTTCACCGACCACAGCTCTGCATTCAATACCATCACCCCGTCAAAACTAATCAATAAGCTTCAAGTCCTTGGCCTCAATCCATCCTTGTGCAACTGGATCTTCGATTCCCTCACTTGCAGACCCCCAGTCAGTCTGGATTGGCAACAACATCTTCTCCACAATCTCCCTCAGTGCAGATACACTACAAGGCTGTGTGCTTAGCCCCCTGCTCTACTCGAGTCACACTCATGACTATGAGGCTAAGTGCCACTCCAATGCCAAATTTAGGTCTGATGATGACGCTACTGTTGTTGACTAAATATAAGGTGGTGATGAATCAGCTTGGAGAAAATCTGAACAACAACCTCTTACTCAAAATCAGCAAGATCACAGAGATGATTACCGACTTCAGAAGGAGGAAACTGGAGGTCGGTGAACCAGTACTCATTGGGGGGATCAGGGGTGGATTGACAAGAATTTGCAGTTATGGCCTAAGAGTGAAGAGAGGGACACTGAAGTGGATCAACAGTTCACCAACTTTCGTAAGAACTGTGCAGAATTAAAGGGAAATCAATAAATGCCTGGCCAACAGGGTCGTTAACTAAGACTCTCAAACTGAAAATTAATGCCAACACTGTGGGTGGAAGCAGTAACTAAATACTAAATAAATAGTTCTCCTTTACAGTGTCAATCAACACGGTGGTCCAGAAAGGACGAAGGTGAGCACGGAGCATAGATGTTGCTTTGCCTTTGGTCAAGTTTCGACAAGACTGGAAAGAGAGGAGGGGAGTTAAATACCACCACAATAAGACACTAATTAGCCGGAACGTGCATGCTTACGAGCGCAATAGCCAAATGCGTTTCGCAGCTCGCCTGCGAGGGCATGCAAACCCCATGGCAGAGTCTGTGCATGTGACATAGAGAAGGTCAGCATCTTAACGTACTCAGCTTTATCCCTTCAGAGGATCTGTCTTGGGTCCAGCATGTAAGTGCCATTGTGAAGAAAGCACGGCAGCACTTCTACTTTGTGTGCGTGTGTGTATAAAAGAAGGCGGAGGAAGAGTTGGCAGTGGATAGACACATCAATGGATCCTGCAGCTGCTGAAAATCCAGAGCAACACAAACAAAATACTGGCGGAACTCAGCAAGTCAGCCAGCATCTGAGGAAAGGAATGAAGACCCCTCCAAATGTAATTCCCCTCCATCAAACTCTTTCAACATTTGCAATGTTGTGTGTGGTTCTGGTTGCTTCATTGCTTGCATCCCCAATCATCATCTTAGATCCCCAAATACAGGTTTGTGTAGTGTTCCCAGACTATAGAACTGGAGATGTGGCCTTTTGCTCTTAATGCACCAAAAATCTGGAATACTGTACCGACTGACTTAAGCCAAATTAGTACTGTGGAATGCTTCAAACATGTCTAAAAACCTACTTTTCAGATTTGGCCAGTTTACAGGATTACTTACTGTCTGTTGACGTTGATAACATTTATCCAATTTGCTGTACCCAATTACATTTCATTCTCTGCAATGTTTGTCTTGTGATTTTTAATTTTGTCTCATATTTTTATGGCTGTATTGATTTATCTTTACAATTTATGTAAAGCACTTTGAGCCTGCATCTTAATGTATGAAAGGTGCTGCAGACATAAAGTTATTGTTAATTATTATAGGAAGGATGTGGGTGTACAGGAAATTTACCAGGCTACTGCCTGGATTATAGAGAATGTCTTATGTGGATAGTTTGAATGAGGGCTTTTTAGAGTGGAGGAGGATGAGAGATAACTTGATAAGAGGCATAGCCATAGACTTTTTCCGTAGGTAGAAATGGCTAATACGAGGATTGGGGGGCGTAATTTTTAGTGTAGGAGGGATATCAGAGGTAATTTTTTTTACACAGGGTGTGGTGGGTGCCTGGTGCTAGGGGTGGTGGTAAAGGCAGATGTATTAGGGGCATTTAATAGACTTAATAGATAAGCACATGGATGAAAGAGGAATAGAGGGATACGTAGGAGGGAAACATTTGATTGATCTTAGTGTAGGTAAAAGGTCAGCTCAACATCGCAGGCCAAAGGACCTGTACTGTCCATATATACTGTACTCAGTGGCCAATTTATTAGGTACACCTCTACACCTGCTCGTCAATGCAAATATACAATCAGCCAATCACGTGGCAGCAACTCAATGCATAGATGTGTGTAGACAAGGTTAAGTGGTTCGGTTGCTCAGACCAAACACCGGAATGAGAAAGAAACGTGATCTAAATGACTTTGACGGTGAAACGATTGTCGGTGCCAGAATGGGTGGTTTGAGTTCCTCAGAAACTGCTGATCTCCTAGGGGTTTTTACATACGAGTTTACAGAGAATGCTGAGAAAAATGGAAAAAAATTCATCCAGTGAGTGGTAGTTCTGTGGGTGAAACGCCCTATTAACGAGAGGGTTCAGAGGGGAATGGCCAGATTGGTTCAAGCTGATAGGAAGGTGACAGAAACTCATGTAAATACGTGCTGTGGTGCAGAGGAGCATCTCTTTAAGCACAATGCGTCGAATCTTGAAGTGGATGGGCTACAGCAGCAGAAGACCATGGACATGGAGATGCTGCCTTACTTGCTAAGTTCCTCCGGGAGTTTTGTGTGTGTTTAAAACCGAAGCTGTAACTGAGGGAGTGTTTAAAGTGTGTGCGTGTGGATCGGGTGCCGATCGAGCGGGCTGCTCTGGATTGGACGATGAGCTCCTCATCTCTGGAGGGTGGGATTTGGGATATTGGATAATGCAGTTGTACTAGATGTTAACGAGGCTGTTTTGGGACATGAGAAGGAACGGGGCAGGATTCGGCCATCTGGTCCGCTGAACCTGCTCTGCCATTCAATAAGGTCACAGCTGGCCTCAGCTGCATCAGTCTGCCTTTTTCCCCAAAACCTTTAATTCCCCTGCTATGCAAAAATCTATCCAACTGTGTCGTAAATGTATCAGAATCAGGGTTAACATCACTGCTTTATGCTGTGAAATATGTTCACCCTTTGCTCTTCTGATCCCTGGGTGAGGGCAGGAACAATAACAACATTTAAAATCAACATGGACAGGTACATAGACAGGAAAGGTTTAGAGGGAGCTGGGACAAACCCGGGCAAGTGGGACTGGCTTGGTTGGCCCTGTGGTCAGCCTGGACTAGTTAGGCTGATGTGAGACTAACTGTTGGAGCCACACTCACCCAGGCAGGTAGGCAGTGTCCCATCAAATTCCTGACATGTGTGTTGACCGTACACATACCTGAACCTGTCCTGTTGGGGGAGAGATGGTTGTGGAGACACAGAGAGAGAGAGAGAACAAGAAAAGAGGGAAGGAAGGGGGATAGTGGGACAAAGGGAAAGGGAGAGTGAGGAGGGAGGGGGGAATGGGCCAGAGGGGGAGAGAGCAGGAGAGAATGAGAACAAGAAGAGATGTTGGAGAGAAGGGGATGAAAAGAGGAGGGAGAGATAAAACAAAAGAATGTCTGAGAAAGAGACCTTAAGGGAAGATGAGACAAAGAAAGAAAAAAGAGAGGGAGGGAGAGGTGATTGGAGAATACAGGGGTCAGTGGATCAACAGTTTCACTCTAGCTGAACATTCCTTGTGTACAGTATTTGTGTTTTCCCTATTAACATGGGGGAGCTGGTTTTTTCAAAGCAGCAGCTGGCTCCTGTTGAGAGAAACTCCTCCCAGATGTGTCAGAGGCAGGCTTAGCTCACAGGAGGGCAACGTTCGGCTGAGATCGAGAGGTGCCAGCAGAGAGAGCAGGTCAGTGAGCTGCAGGGATGGGGGCAGATGAAGGGTGAGGGGAGAAGTCTTGGGGGGTGGGGGTGGAAGGAGACAGAAGAGAGGGTTTGGGGTAGAGGGAGGAAGAGCCAGAGGGGAGAGGAAGTGGAGGGAAGAAGGGAACGAGGAGCAGATGAGCAAAAGATAGTGGACAGGGGTTGTGGAAAGTATAAGGAAAGAGGTGAGATGGGAGAGAGAGAATGGAGAGAGGGATAGAGGGAAGGAGAAGAAAGCTAGATAGATGAATGAGAATACAAGAGGGTAGATAGATGGAGGGAGAAAAACAGGACAAGGTGATAATGTGTGTGTATGAGAGAGACAAAGAGAAGACAACTGAAGAGAAATAAAGCGAGTGAGGACAGAGGAGACACAAGGAAAGAAGATAGCATAGGGACATAGGGAGGGGAGGGCAGGAGATGAGGAAGATGGAGAGGGGAGAGAAGAGAGACACAGGGAAGGGAGAGTGGAGTGGAGGAGATGAAGGGGGAAAAAGAACAAGGAGGGAGAATGTGAAAGGGAAGGGGGAGAGAAGAGAGGGAGGGGTTGAAGGTCATAGGGGTTGGGCTCAGGGGCTCAGGAGTTGATGGGGACTGGGTCACACTGAGAACAGGTCGCTGGGATCTGAGTTGGGTGTGAGAGGGCTGATGTGAGCTGGGGCTTCAGAGAGGGATTGGGAAGATTAAGCGGGCCAGCGAGGGGGAGAGGAGCTAGAAATTTCTGAGCAGGAGGCGAGATGATTGAAATTCCCTGAGCGAGAGTGGGAGGAGATTTAATTAACTGTTAATGAGTTCTGTGTGATGTGGGGTGGTGGGATGTACTGTAGTGAACTCGGAATGGACCCTGTACCTGCACATATTTGCACAAACTTACACTCACCTCACTCACACACACACGCGTAGACCCTCACTGGAGGATGGGTCCAGTCGACCCAGCTGAAAATGGGCACCGGCAAAATGCTGGGGGTTAACCTCGCGATAGACTGGCGTCCTATCCAGCGGGCGGGGGGAGTCTCAGTTGCTGAAACCGACATAAGCACTGGCCTGATGAGCCTATAAGTCTCGGGACAGACTTTAACTAACTAACTCCTCCCAGGTAAGTGGGAGTGTCCCCATCACTCTCCTGACCTGTAGAGGAGGGAAAGGCGATAAGAGTGTCAGGGAATGAGTCCCACTCTGGGATCCCCAGTCTCTGACCTGCTCCTGTGGCCACGGTGTCTCCGTGTCTGACCAGCTGAGTTTCTCGTTGGTGGTGATCCTCCACCTTCCTCAGGTGGTGGGGGAGACTGAGAAGTGGGGATGTCACTGGGGAGGTGTGCAGGGAAATATTCCATGTGGGGTGGGGCCAGACATCACCACACACTAACAGGTGATCGATCCTCTGTCTCCAAGCAGCTGAGGGACATGGCAAAAATTTCTACCAACTCGGGTCAGCAACTTTGAGTTTTTCGAGTGTCGTTGATCGATCCTGTCTCTGCAGATTCTGGCTCCTCCATCAGCAGCTTCACCCCGAACCCTGCATCCGCTCCTGGGACACTGAGGCCTGCGCTCCAACCCATGGGAATGAAGGCCTGGCTGGTCTCCCTGCTGCTGGTGGCCGGACTCAGAGGTGGGTCATGGACCTTACACTCACACTCCACACCCCCACCCTCCCACTGTTGAGGGTCGGCCAGTTCAGAGACAGGTGGGCTGGGTAATTGAAAATAGACCATTCAGCCCAATGGCTTGGTGCTAGCTCCTTAGCAAAGAAATCCAACCCATCCAATGTATTTACAGAGGTACACATTCCAAAAACAGGCCCAACTCATTCATGCCGACTATGATTACCACAAGATCTAGCCCTTTTATCTGAGTCTCCCTCTAAACCTTCCCTATCCACATACCTGTCCAATTTCCTTTTAAATGTAATTAATGTACCTACCCCAACCACTTCCTCTGGCAGCTCGTTCTACATACCCACCACGCACTGGGTGAAAAAGTTACCCCTCAGGTTCCTATTAAATCTCCCTCTCACATTAAACCTGTGCCCTCTAGTACTTGATTCCCCGAACCTGTGAAAAAAGACTGTTTGCATTCATCCTACCCGTACCCCTCATGATTTTATATATCGTTGTAATATCATCTCTCAGGCCATCCCACATTCTCCTGCACTCCAATGAAAATTGCCCAACCTGCTCACCTTCGTTCCATAATTCAGGCCCTCAAATCTTGGCCAAAACCATGTAAATCTCCCCTGAACTCTTTCCTGCTTAATAATGCTTTCCTATGGCTGGGTGACCAGCGCTACACACAATACGCCAACAGTGGCCTCACCAATGTCTTGTACGTTAGTCAGACACAGAGTGAGGCTCCCTCCGCACCGTCTCAGGGTCAGATATAATGAGGCTCCCTCTACACCATCACATCACACACTCCCAGGGTCAGGAACAGAACAAGGTGCCCTCTACATCGTCCCATCACACACTCCCGGGTCAGACACAGAGTGAAACTCCCTCCACACCGTCCCATCACACACTCCCGGGGTCAGACACAGAGTGAAGCTCCCTCCACACCGTCCCATCACACACTCCCGGGGTCAGACACAGAGTGAAGCTCCCTCCACACCGTCCCATCACACACTCCCGGGGTCAGACACAGAGTGAAGCTCTCTCCACACTGCCCCATCACACACTCCCAGAGTCGGACACAGAGTTTCCTTTGTATTGATTCCTCTCAACAGGAACCGTGCCGAGACAGATGTTCAGGAAGGAACCGGAGAACAGGACCTCGATCGAGGGTGAGACAAGTTTCCTGGAGTGCGAGGTGGAAGGCATCTCTGGTCCTGTCCAGTGGGTGAAGAATGGGCTGCTGTTGGGGCCAGATCGAAACTTGCCGGGCTTTCCCCGCTATAGCATGTCTGGTGACCAAGCTGCAGGTAAAGATACACAGTCTGGCAAAAGACCATTACTTATAAGGGCTCATCAAATGTTCCCCTCCATTCAATCATGGCTGTATTTTTTTTTTACCAATTCCATTCTCCCACCTTCTCCCCTTAAACTGTAACTCTCATCACCGACCAAGAGCCTGTCAATGTCTGCCTTAAGTTCAAGATTTAAAATTGAAGATCTTGATCCAACATCCAGTGACCTGGTCTTCACTATCAGTGAGTTCCAGAGATCCACCAGCCTCTGGCTGAAGCAGTTCCTACTCATCCCTGTTAAAGGGACAGCCCCTTATTTTGAGGCCGTCCCCTCTGGTCCTAGACTCCCCCACTGATGGAAACACCTTCTCCATGTTTGTTCTATCCAGGCCTATCAGTATCTGGGAGGTTTCAAAGAGACCGCCCCCCAACATCCTTCTGAGCTCGACAGACCACAGGCATCAAATACTCCTCATACATTAAGCCTTTTAGTTTTGGGACCTCTTTTGGACCCTCTCCTGTGCCACACATCCTTAGATACAAGGCCCAGAACTGCTGACAATATTCGAAGTATGGTCTGACCACCACCTTACGGATAGGAGCACAGTGGAGATGCAGTCGAAGTATCCTGACTCTGGTCTGGTGTGGAAAAGGCCACACAGGGTGGTGGACAGAGCCCAGCCCATCACAGGCAAAGCTCTCCCCACCATTCAACACAGTAACACGGAGAAAGGGGCCAACTTCATCAAGGACCTCCCACCACCAAGGCCATGCCCCTTCCTACTACTACCATCGGACAAGAGCCTTAGGCTCCACATCACCAGGTTCAGGAACAGTTTTTACCCTACAACCATCAGACTCCTGAAATAGCGTGCATAACCTCACTCACCTCAACACTGACCTACAGCCTAGTTTTCAAAGACTCTTTACAACTCATGTTCTCAGTACTATTTTTGTTTGCATTTTGTCTTCTTTTGCTCATTGGTTGTTTGTCAGTCTTTGTTTATGTAGAGTTTTCATGAATTCTATTGTAGTCTCATTTTCTTATAAATGCCTGCAAGAAATTGAATCTCGAGGTAGCTTATGGTAACTTTGGTGATAAATTTACTTTGCACTTATAAAGCCTCAGCATTACATCCTTGCTTTTATAGACTAACCCTCTCGAAATAAAGGCAGGCATTGCATTTGCCTTCCGATTCAACCTGCAGGCTAATCTTTAGGGAATTCTGCACGAGTCCCTTTGCACCTTCAATTTCTGAATTTTTTTCCCCGTTTGGGAAATAGTTTTCCATTGAACATGAGTGGGTGGGGCGGCCTCCTTCCACTTGAGCAAGATCGGCCTCCTGGCCATGAGAGACATAAAGGCCAATACCCGCAAGTTAGATGGCTTCAGTATTGTAGCACCATCCTCAACAATACCAAACATGGCAGTCAAGGGATTGGGCTTAAAACTAACTTTGAAAAGTACAGAAAAAGTTTGAAATACGTCTTTCCAAAATTTTTCAAGGCTCAGACATGTCCAAAACATATGAATTAGTGTGGCCACTCCATTAGTACATGTATCACAGTAAGGGGAAATAACTGCCTAGAAACAGGAAAGCTTGTCTTTAGACATGTGAACTCTATGTACCACTTTGAGTTGTAATAAAGAATGACGAGCACACAATGATGAAGAATTAATCAATTTTAAAATAACCTTCCAGCTTTCTTCTGAAATGAAAATCTGTAAATCCTTTTCCCAGTCTCCTTTAATTTATCTGGAGACCTTTTTCAGTCCCAACAGCAGATCGTAAATGTAAGATATTGAACCATTGTCAAAGGGTTTCAGATTAAAAATTGTATCTATTATATTCTTATCTGGACTTGTAGGAAATGTATGTAATTGAGATCTTAAAAAATCTTTAATCTGTAAGTAACGAAAAAAGTGCGTATTGGAAAGGTTAAATTTTGTTGAAAGTTGCATAGAGGAAAAGAGATTCCCTCCATCAAACAAATGCTGAAATCGGCCACTCATGTTCAATAGCTATCTGATGTTATGTCATCCTTGATCTAGAGAAGATTCGTTGTTCAATTTCTGATTCTAAACATGATTTTCTAATATTATGGGGACCCTTTCTGAGTTATTTTCATAATCTTTGAACTGTTATTAAAGTATGGATCTGAGCCATTATTATTATAATAATATATGGTAAGGTATTTTTTTCTTCTCTTTTTTTTTTACCTACCAGCTCATTTTGGTAGTGGGGGTAGATTTAAAAATAAATAAAATTATTTTATTTTATTTCAGTTCATAATTCAATCTTTTTTTCTACATGATTGATTTGGAATATGTGATCATATTACTGTGATTTAAATGTAATGTAATTCGTATTACTTGTAACCTTATGAATTTTGTATTTGCATTCATGCAATTTATATAATATTAATAAAAATATTGAAAGGAGAAAATAGTCTTCCACCAGAGTGCATGACTTTACAATTCCACCTGCCACTTCAATGCCCTTTCTTCTACTCTGTCCAAGTCTTTCTGCAGACTCCCTGATTCCTCGACACTACCTGTCCCTCCAGTTATCTCGGCGTGGTCTCTGAACTTTAAGCTGCACTGTCATCCTGATCTTACCTCCCTCCGGATGGGATGCTGCTGGGCCGCTCTAACCTCTGACCCCTGATCACCCCCAGGGGTGTTTGACCTGCAGGTGGAGAAGGTGAGGCTGGTGGATGAGGGGAGTTACCACTGCCAGGTTGGACGGTCGGATTCTGGCCCAGGACTCATCTCCCGAACTGCCTGGCTCCAGGTCCTGAGTGAGTATCGACAGGGAGGGGTGGGGAGTATGGGTAGGGTCTCTTTCTTTCTCTCTCTCTCTCTCAACGGGGACGGGTCAGACGCCCGCACATTGACCTTTATTGGGGAACAGGAGACACATACTGACTTTCACTGGGGGGGGGGGAGGAGGGAGGGATCATCGACTCAGGCCTAAGAGACCAGTGTTGGGCATTTTCATGCCTTACAAGGCTCGGAACGAAAGACTGTGTGGCGTGCCACTCCTCACACAGACATAGAGCAATGTGTGGTTAAGTGCCTTGCTCAAGGACACAACACGCTGCCTCAGCTAAGGCTCGAACTGGCGTCCTTCAGATCACCAGACGAATGCCTTAACCACTTGGCCACCCTCATTTGGGGGGTGGGGCTCAAACACACACACAATCATGATGAGCTATCTCATACACCTTCTGGCAGAGAGAAAATGAAATGTCTGAGAACAGAAATGATGGAAAACCTCAGCCAGTCAGTACCTGACTTGGCCAGAATTTTCCATTTTTTATTTCAGTATTTTATTTTGCATTCACTTTAATTTTCTGTCTGTCCAAACCTTGCAGGAAATACAGAATTTGGCTTCAAACTGCAGCACCATCTACTGATAAAAGCAGGATTATTTTTTGCTGGAAATTGCAGAGAAATTAATGGTTTAGCATTCAGTCATTTAACAGCCCTGGTGCAAGTTCAAATAGGGATTGGTTGTGGGATCATGTGTCCTCTGAAAGGGTACTTGGGAATTGAGAAGTAATTGTCACTGTGGGATTCTTGTTTCTCCCTGTTGCTTTTGTCTCCTCCAATAACTAAAGCAGTCTCTCTGCAGTTCCTCCGAGAGGTCCACATTTCCAGGAGCTGGCTGTAGGGGACATCCCAGCCTGGGTGGCTGGAAAGGAGTATTCACTAACATGTGAAGCACAGGACTCGAAACCCATGTCCAACATCACCATCGTCAAGGGTAAGGGGGAGAGGGATAATGCGGGGGAAAGGTAGAGTGAGACAGGTGAGGAGAAGACAGTTTGAGATTGGGGAGAGAAGTGAGAGCGTGGGGAGGAAGGGGAGGGAACCAAACCCTCTCTGGCATAACAAGGCTCACCCTATGGTTCCCTCTAAATCTCCTCTCACCTTAAACCTATGCCCCCTCATTTCTGGAAACCTCTACCATGCGAAAAGCTTTCCAAACCTCCATGCCTCGTAACTTAATACCCCTCCTGCAGGTCTCCCAGCAGTTTCTGACGCTCTGGGGAAAACAGGTTCAGCCTGTATGAGCTCTCCCTGTAATTAAAGCGTGGTATCGCAGGCAACCTCACTATCAGACAGTCTGGTATCGCAGGCAACCTCACTATCAGACAGGCTGGTGTCCCAGGCAATGTCACTATCAGACAGGCTGGTGTCCCAGGCAATGTCACTATCAGACAGTCTGGTATCGCAGGCAACCTCACTATCAGACAGTCTGGTATCGCAGGCAACCTCACTATCAGACAGTCTGGTATCGCAGGCAACCTCACTATCAGACAGTCTGGTATCGCAGGCAACCTCACTATCAGACAGTCTGGTATCGCAGGCAACCTCACTATCAGACAGTCTGGTATCGCAGGCAACCTCACTATCAGACAGTCTGGTATCGCAGGCAACCTCACTATCAGACAGTCTGGTATCGCAGGCAACCTCACTATCAGACAGTCTGGTATCGCAGGCAACCTCACTATCAGACAGTCTGGTATCGCAGGCAACCTCACTATCAGACAGGCTGGTGTCCCAGGCAATGTCACTATCAGACAGGCTGGTGTCCCAGGCAATGTCACTATCAGAATCAACATCAGATTTATTATCACTGAAAATATATTGGATTTTTGCTCTGCAGTAGTAGAAAATAATAAAAAACCATAAAGAAAATGAAAAATAAAGATAGATTTGATAGATTAGATAGATAATTAAATAGATTGATAGATACTGTAGACAGATATATAAATAAATCAAGAGGTAGATGGATAGATAATTGATATATAACAGGGTAAGACTAAACAATAAATTATCAAATACAAAATACATAGTACAAAAGTGAAATAGCGAGGTCAGTTCATTGACTGTTCAGAAATCTAATAGAGGATGGCTTCCATGTACAGTGCAGACACACCTTTCCTATAGTGTAGTGACCAGAATTGCATATAATTTTCTTTTCTGGCTCTCTTTACTATAACCTAAACCCCAGAGCGTTTCTCTCCTCTTTTTGCTTTAAGAAGCATGTTTCCAGCACTTACAGAAGTTTGCATTTGCCTGACATCTGTTTCTACTCACAGGGGACAAGATCATTACTCCAGTAAAGACCACTGTCAAACAAGGTTCAAACCAACAAGTCTTCAGTACGCTGTCCACCGTCAGGTGAGCTAAGATCGACAGATGGCAGCGTCCTATTGATCACCGGTCAGATACAGGGAGACGCTATCTCACAGCATCCCATCTTACAGTCTCAAAGTCAGACACAGAGTGAAGCTCCCTCCACACCGTCCCATCACACACTCCCGGGATCAGACACATAGTGAAGCTCCCTCCACACTGTCCCATCACACACTCCCGGGGTCAGACACAGAGTGAAGCTCTCTCCACACCGTCCCATCACACACTCCCGGGGTCAGACACAGAGTGAATCTCCCTCCACACTGTCCCATCTCACACTCCCAGGGTCAGACACAGAGTGAAGCTCCCTCCACACCGTCCCATCACACACTCCCGGGGTCAGACACAGAGTGAAGCTCCCTCTACACCGTCCCATCACACACTCCCGGGGTCAGACACAGAGTGAAGCTCTCTCCACACCGTCCCATCACACACTCCCGGGGTCAGACACAGAGTGAATCTCCCTCCACACTGTCCCATCTCACACTCCCAGGGTCAGACACAGAGTGAAGCTCCCTCCACACCGTCCCATCACACACTCCCGGGGTCAGACACAGAGTGAAGCTCCCTCTACACCATCCCATCACACACTCCCGGGGTCAGACACAGAGTGAAGCTCTCTCCACACCGTCCCATCACACACTCCCGGGGTCAGACACAGAGTGAAGCTCCCTCTACACCATCCCATCACACACTCCCGGGGTCAGACACAGAGTGAAGCTCTCTCCACACCGTCCCATCACACACTCCCGGGGTCAGACACAGAGTGAAGCTCTCTCCACACCGTCCGATCACACACTCCCGGGGTCAGACACAGAGTGAAGCTCCCTCCACACCGTCCGATCACACACTCCCGGGGTCAGACACAGAGTGAAGCTCCCTCCACACTGTCCCATCACACACTCCCGGGGTCAGACACAGAGTGAAGCTCCCTCCACACTGTCCCATCACACACTCCCGGGGTCAGACACAGAGTGAAGCTCCCTCTACACCGTCCCATCACACACTCCCGGGGTCAGACACAGAGTGAAGCTCCCTCCACACCGTCCCATCACACACTCCCGGGGTCAGACACAGAGTGAAGCTCCCTCCACACCGTCCGATCACACACTCCCGGGGTCAGACACAGAGTGAAGCTCCCTCCACACCGTCCCATCACACACTCCCGGGGTCAGACGGAGAGTGAAGCTCCCTCCACACCGTCCCATCACACTCTCCCGGGGTCAGACGGAGAGTGAAGCTCCCTCCACACCGTCCCATCACACACTCCCGGGGCATGGCAAGCACCTTTCACTGGGGTATTGTGTCTCTGCAGTTTTATTGCAAAGATTTCGGACAATGGCAAGAAGATGAGATGTTTAGCGATGAACCAGGCTTTGGTCGATCCCCGGATTGCATACTTCACCATGAACGTTCTATGTGAGTGCCTTCAGATCAACAAACACACGGACGGTTGGTCACAGAAAGAGGGAAATGCACTTGATCAGTCCGTGTGTTACATATCTCACCTCCACGTTACATTGGGACCACTGTATTTGTGCTTTGTCACATAAAGGGAGTTTAAAGGCAAAGAAAGTTTCGGAAAGAGTTCCAGAACTCGGTTAGAGTAAAGCTGTTATAATGTGTGTCACCCAGGTCCAATCCCTGCTGCTGTCCATAAGGAGTTTGTACGTTCTCCCCATGGCCTCCTTGTGCCTTGGTTTCCTCCGGGTGCCCTGGTTTCCTCCTACATTCCAAAGACATGCCGGTTAGTAGGTTAATTGGTCAGCACAGACTTGTTGTGTGGCATGGGATCGTTGGGCAGGAGGAGCCTGTTAACACGCTGTATCTCTAAATAAAAATAACTATCTTTACAATTCCTTTATAAAGAACAGGTCCTTCTGTGCTGAAGTAATCTAACGCCTAAGTAAAGTCATTCCTTCTGCCTAATTGATGTCCATAACCCTCATTCCCTGCACATCCATGTGCTCTTAAACACCTCTGTCGTATCTGTCTCCACCAAACCACCCCCCCCTCACCCCGGCAGCATATTCCACCCCCACCCCGGCAGCATATTCCACCCCCATGTGGAAAACAAACTTCTCCCTCACATCTCCTTTGAACTGTCCCACGTTCACCTTAAATGCACCCTGTGGTATTAGAGATTTCAACCCTGAGGCAAAAGACACTAGCTGTCTGTTCTATCTATGCCTCTCATAATCTCATAGACCCTAAATGCATGGCCTCCAGCATTAGAATTTTCAACCCTGGGAAAAATATACCTGCCATCTCCTCTATCTAACTTGGTAAATTAATTTGTTTGATTGGTTTATTATTGTCGCCTGTACCAAGCTACAGTGAAACACTTGCACACTGTCCATACAGATCAGATCATTGCCCAGTCCATTGGGGTAGAACAAGGTAAAACAATAACAGAATGCAGAATAAAGTGTGACAGTGCCAGAGAATTGCAGTCCAGGTAGACAATAAGGTGCATGGTCATAACAAGTTAGACTGTGAGGTCAAGAATTCATCTTGTCGTACTGGGGAACCATTAAAGCAACAGGGCTGAAGCTGACCTTGAACCTGGTGGGACGTGCTTTCAGACTTTTGTGTCTTCTACCCGAAGGGAGAGAACATCTGGGGTGAGAGGAGGCTTTGATGACGTTGGTGGTTTTCCTAAGGCAGTGGGAAGAGTAGACAGAGTCTGTAGAGTTTTCCATGAAATGCCGAGCTGTGGCCATGACTGTCTGCAGTTCCTCGTGGTCACGAGTGGAGCAGTTGCTGTACCAGTCTGTGATGCTCTCTGCGGTGCATTAGTCAAAACTGGTGAGCGTCAACAGGGGCATATTGAACTTCTTTAGCCTCCTTGGGAAATAGAGGCACTGGTGAACTTCCTTGGCCGTATCATCTACATGGTTGGACCAGGACGGACTATCAGTGATGTTCACTCCTAGGGACTTGAAACTCTCAACCCTCTCGACCTCAGCAACAGATTGTGGACGGAAGCCCGTGCACTGCCTTCCTCCTGAAGTCGATGAGTAGCTCTTTTTTTTTGTTGACGTTGAGGGAAAGTTTGTAGTCATGACACCTTGTTACTGGACTCAATGTCTGTATTCTGTACACAACCTTGAGCTTCGTCTCCTTACAGGCAGTCCCAAAGCAAAGAAACCCAAAGGACCCCGTTAAAAAATGCGACTGTCAAACACCCCAAAAAAAAACAAACCCTGCAAGCAACAAAAGTAGGCAAATAACAGGCAGAAGTGAAGTTCACGAAAGTGAGTCCACGGCCACGAAGCCGGTCGCCGCTGATCCAGGAGCCCATTAGTTCAGGCCGCAGCCTCGGTTCAGTGCAGAGGCGAGTAAACGTCACTGAGCAGTGAGCTGAACACTGGCCCTTCTGTCACCTCCGGCCCCGACACCCTGCCCTTCTCAATCCATCCCGACGCTTAACTCGGCCAAACAGCTGGTCGTTCCTCGCACGTGGGGCCCCACCGCTGCAGCTGACCTTTCCAATCAGGCCTGGTGCTTCGATCAGTCAAGTATTTGGTTTTGTTCCTCGCTTAGACACCTTGACTCCGCCTTGCCTTGGTTCTGCCATTCCAAGTCCGCTCCTGCAGTGGCTGAATATTGGCTCAATCCCCTGCTGTCGGGCCCAGGCCCCGCTGCCTCGATTCGGTCAGTACGCACCACACCACCACCACCACCACCCAGCACCTTCGCGACTTCAGTTCTCACCGCAAAAATGCCAGGTCGTACAGGCAGTTCGAAAAGGGAAGTTACACGCCAGTGATTGCAGCGATTGTTTACTAGAAAAAGTGCAATTCATGGAGCAGTTAGTAGTTTTGTTTGCTGCCAGAAAGTCGTCACTGTGTTTCACCAGCCTCACCTTAAACTGGAAGTTCTCTTTATTTTTATCTCCACTAGAGGAACAGATCTCCTGATGGGATTAACAATTCCACAGTGCCACCCCACGCTTCCTTTTGACTCTCTGCCCTCCTAGAGACTTGCATTAGTGCAGGAAGCAGACTCCTTGGCCCATCGTATCTGAGCCTACGATCGGCGGAGCATTGACACTAATCCCCTTTCATCTCTCCCCACCTCCCCAGATTCGACTTCCAATCCCTCACTCACATTCATTGCCTAGGTAACCAACCCACCCCCTACATTGTGCTACTGGGCAACGTGGCAGGAGAGCAGAGCACAGTACGATTTCATCCATGTCTCCGTTCCTTCATTTGGTTGACCACGTGACTTTGCCCCTGACCCTGTGACCTCTCTGATCCAGCCACTTGACTCTGTGACTCCTGCTTCCCTCTTTGACCCTGTGACCTCCTCTAATTCAGCTCTCCATGACCTTTCTCCTTTTCTCTCTGACCTTGTGACCACTCTCTTTCAACTCTGTGATCTCATGAGTCTTCCCATTTCCTCTCTCAACTTGTGACCCATCTCTTTGGCTCTATGACCCCTGACCCTTCCCCGGTTCCCCTCTGACCATGCGACTGCCCTTTCATTCCACCACCCCATGAACCCTCCTTCTCTTCTGACCCCATAACCTTTCTCATTCATTCCACGTCACCCCCCGCTTTAAACCTGTAGCTTCAGTTTGACCATTGACCTTTATCCTTCGCATTCTGACCTTGCTGTGTGCTCTTTTACTCCAGTCCCCCCGCAGAAGCCGAAGATCAAAGGTTATGATGGGCAGCCAGTGAGAGCAGGAACAACCCTTGAACTGACCTGCATTTCTGGAGGAGGCAACCCATGGGCCACCCTCCAGTGGCTTAAGGTGAGAGGCGGCCAATCAGAGAAGACAAGGCATACAGCCAGACAGGAGAGATGGTCACAGCCAATCACAGCGGGTAGCCGTGCTGAGAGATTGAGAGGCTCCGATCGCAGATGGGAGAGCGTTATGCCAAGGGAGGTGCAACCAGTCGGGGGTGGGGGGGAGTCACAGCCAATCACAGAAGTTAAATGCACAGAGAAAATTACAACCAATCACAGAGGAGTGAGAGTTACAGCCAATCACAGAGGAGAGAGCTGTGCAGTCATCCAATCACAGGCTGGCCTCCTTACCGCCCCTCTGGAGACTATGAGCAGGGTCTTCAGGAGGTGTGAGGAGCCAGGAATTATGGTCTGAACCCAGGTGACTGGGACCCTCAGAGATGCGAGATGAGCAAGCAGGGAGGAGATGGGCTGAATGGTCTGCTTCTGTGACTGGACAACTGGGATGAATTGAGTTAGGGGGACAGAGTTCAGTACATGTGACAGATGTGAGGGCACAGCCTGACAGGTTAAAGCCCTCACAGTCAGGAAGAGGCCATCACTCCAGTCCGTTTTGGACCTGAGATCTTTACTGCTGCCCCTCCCTCACCTGCTGAGTGTCCCTGCCACATTAGGGTCTTTGTTTCAGACTTCCTGCCTTTGTGGTTTACTCAGCCTGCCACAGGAGATGGGAAGGAGCTCCTCGATGTGTTCCATGTTCTGTGTTCCATGTTCTACGTGTCTGTGTAGCGAGTCTCAGTGTACACATTGTGTTGTGTAAACCACATTCAGGAAAACACAGTTCTTTCCATGATCTGGGAAACAGGAACGGAGAAGGGGCCAGCAAGGAGCGTGCTGTCCTACCCTGTAACGCTGGACGATAATAGGGTCACTCTCAGCTGTGTGGCTAGCAACCAAGTAACAGTGACACCATTGAGTACCAACATCTCTCTCCACGTGGTCTGTGAGTGCAAATCTCTTACACACTCATCTCTCTCTCTCCCCTCCATCCATCTTTCTTTCTTTCTCTCAGTCTCTCTTACTATCTCTTCATCTCTCTCTCACTCTCACACATGCACACACATGCACTTTAACTCTCGCACTCTCTTTCTCTCTGTCTGTCCCTCTCTGACCTCTCTCTCTCCCTGTCTCTCACCATCTCTCTGCCTCTCTGTCCCACTCTATTTCTCTGCCCTCTCTCTGTATATCTCTCTTTCCATCACTCTCTATCTCCATCTCCTTCCTCTCTCTCTCTCTTGCACACACTGACCTAGTTTCCATTTACCCTCAGTCCCACCGGAGCGAGTGCTGATCACTGGGACCCACCAGGCCACAGAGGGCAGTGAAGTCTCCGTGTCCTGCCAGGCCTCCGCCAGTAATCCCCCTGCACGACTCCAGTGGTGGGCTATTGGCATGGAGTTCAACGTGACCGAGGCCACCTACCCAGAGGTCAGTCAGCCCCACAGCGCGGTGCTCCCCCCTCACCTTCTCACCGCCCGTCCCACAGTGACCCCCTCAATCCCTCACCATCTCTCTGCCCACCCCCTCCCCAGGGCACCGGATGGTCCACAACCTCCAATGCCACCTTTGTGGCCCAGCGCTCAATGGATGGGACAAGCCTGGTGTGTGAGGCGGTGAGCGAGGCCTTAGCAATGACCACCAGCTCCAGTGTCATCATCACCATCTTCTGTGAGTCCCAGAGGGTCTGTGTGTGTGTGTGTGTGTGTCTGAGAGTCCCAGAGGGTCTGTGTGTGTGTGTGTGTCTGTCTGTGAGTCCCAGAGGGTCTCTGTGTGTGTGTGTGTGTCTGTGAGTCCCAGAGGGTCTGTGTGTGTGTGTGTGTGTGTGTGTGTGTCTGTCTGAGAGTCCCAGAGGGTCTGTGTGTGTGTGTGTGTGTGTGTGTGTGTGTGTGTGTGTGTGTCTGTCTGAGAGTCTCAGAGGGTCTGTGTGTGTGTGTGTGTGTGTGTGTGTGTCTGTGAGTCCCAGAGGGTGGGTGTGTGTGTGTGTGTGTGTGTGTGTCCCAGAGGGTCTGTGTGTGTGTGTGTGTCTGTGAGTCCCAGAGGGTGTGTGTGTGTCTGTCTGTGAGTCCCAGAGGGTCTGTGTGTGTGTGTGTGTCCCAGAGGGTCTGTGTGTGTGTGTGTGTGTGTGTGTGTGTGTGTGTGTCTGTCTGTGAGTCCCAGAGGGGGTGTGTGTGTGTGTGTGTGTGTCTGTCTGTGAGTCCCAGAGGGTGTGTGTGTGTGTCTGTCTGTGAGTCCCAGAGGGTCTGTGTGTGTGTGTGTGTGTCTGTGAGTCCCAGAGGGTGTGTGTGTGTGTCTGTCTGTCTGTCTGTGAGTCCCAGAGGGTCTGTGTGTGTGTGTGTGTGTGTGTGTGTGTCCCAGAGGGTCTGTGTGTGTGTGTGTGTCTGTGAGTCCCAGAGGGTGTGTGTGTGTGTGTATGTGTGTCTGTGAGTCCCAGAGGGTCTGTGTGTGTGTGTGTCCCAGAGGGTCTGTGTGTGTGTGTGTGTGTGTGTGTGTGTCTGTAAGTCCCAGAGGGTGTGTGTGTGTGTGTGTGTGTGTGTGTCTGTGAGTCCCAGAGGGTGTGTGTGTCTGTGTGTGTGTGTCTGTGAGTCCCAGAGGGTCTGTGTGTGTGTGTGTCTGTGAGTCCCAGAGGGTGCGTGTGTGTGTGTGTGTGTGTGTGTGTCTGTGAGTCCCAGAGGGTGGGGGTGTGTGTGTGTGTGTCTGTCTGTGAGTCCCAGAGGGTCTGTGTGTGTGTGTGTGTGTGTGAGTCCCAGAGGGTGCGTGTGTGTGTGTGTGTGTGTGTCTGTGAGTCCCAGAGGGTGGGTGTGTGTGTGTGTGTCTGTCTGTGAGTCCCAGAGGGTCTGTGTGTGTGTGTGTCTGTGAGTCCCAGAGGGTCTCGGTGTGTGTGTGTGTGTGTGTGTGTGTGTGTGTGTGTGTGTGTGTGTCTGTGAGTCCCAGAGGGTCTGTGTGTGTGTGTGTCTGTGAGTCCCAGAGGGTCTCGGTGTGTGTGTGTGTGTGTGTGTGTGTGTCTGTCTGTGAGTCCCAGAGGGTCTGTGTGTGTGTGTGTCCCAGAGGGTCTGTGTGTGTGTGTGTGTGTGTGTGTGTGTGTGTCTGTGAGTCCCAGAGGGTGTGTGTGTGTGTGTGTGTCTGTCTGTGAGTCCCAGAGGGTCTGTGTGTGTGTGTCTGTGAGTCCCAGAGGGGGTGTGTATCTGTCTGTCTGTGAGTCCCAGAGGGTGTGTGTGTGTGTGTGTGTGTGTATGTGTCTGTGAGTCCCAGAGGGTGGGTGTGTGTGTGTGTCTGTGAGTCCCAGAGGGTGGGTGTGTGTGTGTGTGTGTGTGTGTGTGTGTCCCAGAGGGTCTGTGTGTGTGTGTGTGTGTGTGTCTGTGAGTCCCAGAGGGTGTGTGTGTGTGTGTCTGTGAGCCCCAGAGGGTGGGTGTGTGTGTGTGTGTGTGTCTGTCTGTCTGTGAGTCCCAGAGGGTCTGTGTGTGTGTGTGTGTGTCCCAGAGGGTCTGTGTGTGTGTGTGTGTGTCTTTGAGTCCCAGAGGGGGTGTGTGTGTGTCTGTCTGTGAGTCCCAGAGGGTGTGTGTGTGTGTGTGTGTGTGTGTGTGTGTATGTGTCTGTGAGTCCCAGAGGGTGGGTGGGTGTGTGTGTGTGTGTGTCTGTGAGTCCCAGAGGGGGTGTGTGTGTGTGTGTGTGTGTGTGTGTGTGTGTGTGTGTCTGTGAGTCCCAGAGGGTGTGTGTATATGTGTGTGTGTGTGTGTGTGTGTGTCCCA
>NW_027275185.1:45799-66371 GCF_030028105.1 Mobula birostris
AAAATCTCTGCGCTAAAACATTTCAATTTCGTTTTGGGGCATTTGTGATTCCACTCTGTCCCGACCCACGAATGAATCCTTGGGGAACCAAGAACTAGAGGTTCAAGGTGAGAGGGGAGAGATTTAATTGAAACCTGAAGAGCAACTTTTTAACCGAATGGGTGGTGTGTTTGTGGAAGGAGCTGCCCAGAGGAAGAGAGCGAGGAAGGGTCGCAAGAAACATTTCAAAGGTATTTGGAGAAGTACTTTGAGAGAACAGGTTTAGAGGAATTCAGGGCAAACATGGACAAGTGGGACGTAGGACGCAACAGTCTAAGGCAGTTTGGCTCTTCCATTCTCCAGTCACCCCTCAGTCCCAGCTCCCACACAGATTTTCCCATTTTCCCCATACATTCTTCTCAACTCACCCAACCACCCACTACAAAAATTCTACCCTTCACATATTCTGTCTCTCTCTCTCTCTCACACACACACTCTCTCTCTCACTCTCTCTCACACACACCCTCTCTCACACACTCTCTCCCACACACTCTGTCCCACACACTCTCTCACTCACACTCTCATACACACACACACACACTCTCTCCCACACACACTCTCTCCCACACAGTCTCTCTCCCACACACTCTCTCCCACACACTCTCTCCCACACACTCTCTCTCACTCTCACTCTCTCACTCTCACTCTCTCATACACTCACACACACACACTCTCTCCCACACAGTCTCTCACACACACACTCCCTCGCGCACTCTCTCTCGCGCACTCTCACTCTCTCATACACTCACACACACACTCTCTCCCACACACACTCTCTCCCACACAGTCTCTCACACACACACTCTCTTGCGCACTCTCTCACGCGCACTCTCTCTCGCGCACTCTCTCTCACACTCACACTCTCACTCTCACTCTCTCTCTCAAACACTCTCACTCACTCTCTCAAACACTCTCACTCAAACACTCTCACGCACACTCTCGCACTCTCTCTCACATTCTCATACACACACTATCTCACATACACACACTCTCGGTCTCACATACAGACACTCTCTATCACGCTGTCACACTCTCACACACACAATCTCTCTCTTGCACTCTTGCACGCTCTCTCTCATGCGCATTCTCTCTGTCGCACTGTTTCTCAGACTCTCACACACTCACACACACACTCTCTCACACACACACTCTCTCACACACACTCTCTCTCACATACTCTCACACTCACATTAACTCACACACACTCTCGCATTCTCTCGCTTTCTCACACGCACTCTCACACACACACACACACACACACTCTCACACACACACTCTTGCATTCTCTCACGCACTCTCTCTCATACACTCACACACGCGCTCTCTCATACACTCACGCACACATGCTCTCTCACACACACACACTCTCTCACACTCTCTCATACACTCTCACACACACCCTCTCACACACACCCTCTCACACACACACTCTCACATACACACACTCTCTCTCACACATACACACACACTCTCTTACACACACAATCTCTCTCTCAAACACTCTCTCACGCACTCTCAATCTCTCTCGTCCACACTCTCTCTCTTGAACACTCTCTCACGCTCTCTCACGCACACTCTCGCTCTCGCACTCTCACGCGTACTCTCTCTCTCGCGCACTCTCTCTCACACACACTCAAATTCACATTCTTACACATGCGTACACTCTCTCTCTCACACACACACACTTTCACACATACACACGCAAACACACTCTCTCATGCACATTCCCTCACGTATGTACTCACGATCACGCTCACACTCAACCACACAAACACACACATAGCAGTTCAGGGTTTTATCTTGGCACCTGGAGGGATGGAGCCTGTGTCTCTGGGACCGTGCAACAATGCCTCTACCTGTACAGTTACCCAGTAGGGTCGCTGACCTTCCCACTCCCTCTGCTATTGGATTATTCCGTACAGTTTCAGCAGTTCTGGCATGACCACATATCCCGTTCCCCCGCTCCTTCCCTTCTGAGGTCCCTGAGCTCTCCTTGGGAACGCTGGAGTCCGAACTGTTGCGGGCAGCCAGTGAGGACTCTCACTGATGTACTCTCTGTTTCAGGGGAGTGGGCGTGAAGTGGGGGAGGAAGATCAGATCTTCAAAGGCAACACCACCAAGCTCGTCATCGCAGGAGCCAGTCGAAGCGACACAGCTAGATACAAGTGCACAGCAGATAATGGGATCCCACCGGCTGTGTCAGTCACCGCTCAGCTAATTGTACAGTGTAAGGATTGATGAGGGAGATGTGCCTGACCCTGGGAGTGTGTGATGGGACAGTGTGGAGGGAGCTTCACTCTGTGTCTGACCCTGGGAGTGTGTGATGGGACGGTGTGGAGGGAGCTTCACTCTGTGTCTGATCCCAGGAGTGTGTGATGGGACAGTGTGGAGGGAGCTTCACTCTGTGTCTGACCCTGGGAGTGTGTGATGGGACAGTGTAGAGGGAGTTTCACTCCGTGTCTGACCCCGGGGAGTGTGTGATGAGACGGTGTGGAGTGAGCTTCACTCTGTGTCTGACCCCGGGAGTGTGTGATGGGACAGTGTGGAGGGAGCTTCACTCTGTGTCTGACCCCGGGAGTGTGTGATGGGACAGTGTGGAGGGAGCTTCACTCTGTGTCTGACCCCGGGAGAGTGTGATGGGACAGTATGGAGGGAGCTTCACTCTGTGTCTGACCCCGGGAGTGTGTGATGGGACAGTGTGGAGGGAGCCTCACTCTGTCTGACCCTGGGAGTGTGTGATGGGACAGTGTGGAGGGAGCTTCACTCTGTGTCTGACCCCGGGAGTGTGTGATGGGACAGTGTGGAGGGAGCTTCACTCTGTGTCTGACCCTGGGAGTGTGTGATGGGACGGTGTGGAGGGAGCTTCACTCTGTGTCTGATCCCAGGAGTGTGTGATGGGACAGTGTGGAGGGAGCTTCACTCTGTGTCTGACCCTGGGAGTGTGTGATGGGACAGTGTAGAGGGAGTTTCACTCCGTGTCTGACCCCGGGAGTGTGTGATGAGACGGTGTGGAGTGAGCTTCACTCTGTGTCTGACCCCGGGAGTGTGTGATGGGACAGTGTGGAGGGAGCTTCACTCTGTGTCTGACCCCGGGAGTGTGTGATGGGACAGTGTGGAGGGAGCTTCACTCTGTGTCTGACCCCGGGAGAGTGTGATGGGACAGTATGGAGGGAGCTTCACTCTGTGTCTGACCCCGGGAGTGTGTGATGGGACAGTGTGGACGGAGCCTCACTCTGTCTGACCCTGGGAGTGTGTGATGGGACAGTGTGGAGGGAGCTTCACTCTGTGTCTGACCCCGGGAGTGTGTGATGGGACAGTGTGGAGGGAGCTTCACTCTGTGTCTGACCCTGGGAGTGTGTGATGGGACGGTGTGGAGGGAGCTTCACTCTGTGTCTGATCCCGGGGAGTGTGTGATGGGACAGTGTGGAGGGAGCTTCACTCTGTGTCTGACCCTGGGAGTGTGTGATGGGACAGTGTAGAGGGAGTTTCACTCCGTGTCTGACCCCGGGAGTGTGTGATGGGACAGTGTGGAGGGAGCTTCACTCTGTGTCTGACCCCGGGAGTGTGTGATGGGACAGTGTGGAGGGAGCTTCACTCTGTGTCTGACCCCGGGAGAATGTGATGGGACAGTATGGAGGGAGCTTCACTCTGTGTCTGACCCCGGGAGTGTGTGATGGGACAGTGTGGAGGGAGCCTCACTCTGTCTGACCCTGGGAGTGTGTGATGGGACAGTGTGGAGGGAGCTTCACTCTGTGTCTGACCCCGGGAGTGTGTGATGGGACAGTGTGGAGGGAGCTTCACTCTGTGTCTGACCCTGGGAGTGTGTGATGGGACAGTGTAGAGGGAGTTTCACTCCGTGTCTGACCCCGGGAGTGTGTGATGAGACGGTGTGGAGTGAGCTTCACTCTGTGTCTGACCCCGGGAGTGTGTGATGGGACGGTGTGGAGGGAGCTTCACTCTGTGTCTGACCCCGGGAGTGTGTGATGGGACAGTGTGGAGGGAGCTTCACTCTGTGTCTGACCCCGGAGAGTGTGATGGGACAGTATGGAGGGAGCTTCACTCTGTGTCTGACCCCGGGAGTGTGTGATGGGACAGTGTGGACGGAGCCTCACTCTGTCTGACCCTGGGAGTGTGTGATGGGACAGTGTGGAGGGAGCTTCACTCTGTGTCTGACCCCGGGAGTGTGTGATGGGACAGTGTGGAGGGAGCTTCACTCTGTGTCTGACCCTGGGAGTGTGTGATGGGACGGTGTGGAGGGAGCTTCACTCTGTGTCTGATCCCAGGAGTGTGTGATGGGACAGTGTGGAGGGAGCTTCACTCTGTGTCTGACCCTGGGAGTGTGTGATGGGACAGTGTAGAGGGAGTTTCACTCCGTGTCTGACCCCGGGAGTGTGTGATGGGACAGTGTGGAGGGAGCTTCACTCTGTGTCTGACCCCGGGAGTGTGTGATGGGACAGTGTGGAGGGAGCTTCACTCTGTGTCTGACCCCGGGAGAATGTGATGGGACAGTATGGAGGGAGCTTCACTCTGTGTCTGACCCGGGAGTGTGTGATGGGACAGTGTGGAGGGAGCCTCACTCTGTCTGACCCTGGGAGTGTGTGATGGGACAGTGTGGAGGGAGCTTCACTCTGTGTCTGACCCCGGGAGTGTGTGATGGGACAGTGTGGAGGGAGCTTCACTCTGTGTCTGACCCTGGGAGTGTGTGGATGGGACGGTGTGGAGGGAGCTTCACTCTGTGTCTGATCCCAGGAGTGTGTGATGGGACAGTGTGGAGGGAGCTTCACTCTGTGTCTGACCCTGGGAGTGTGTGATGGGACAGTGTAGAGGGAGTTTCACTCCGTGTCTGACCCCGGGAGTGTGTGATGAGACGGTGTGGAGTGAGCTTCACTCTGTGTCTGACCCCGGGAGTGTGTGATGGGATGGTGTGGAGGGAGCTTCACTCTGTGTCTGACCCCGGGAGTGTGTGATGGGACAGTGTGGAGGGAGCTTCACTCTGTGTCTGACCCCGGGAGAGTGTGATGGGACAGTGAGGGAGCTTCACTCTGTGTCTGACCCCGGGAGTGGGTGATGGGACAGTATGGAGGGAGCTTCACTCTGTGTCTGACCCCGGGAGTGTGTGATGGGACAGTGTGGAGGGAGCCTCACTCTGTCTGACCCTGGGAGAGTGTGATGGGACAGTGAGGGAGCTTCACTATGTGTCTGACCCCGGGAGTGTGTGATGGGACGGTGTGGAGGGAGCTTCACTCTGTGTCTGACCCCGGGAGTGTGTGATGGGACGGTGTGGAGGGAGCTTCACTCTGTGTCTGACCCCGGGAGTGTGTGATGAGACGGTGTGGAGGGAGCTTCACTCTGTGTCTGACCCCGGGAGTGTGTGATGGGACAGTGTGGAGGGAGCTTCACTCTGTGTCTGACCCCGGGAGAGTGTGATGGGACAGTGAGGGAGCTTCACTCTGTGTCTGACCCCGGGAGTGTGTGATGGGACAGTATGGAGGGAGCCTCACTGTGTGTCTGACCCTGGGAGTGTGTGATTGGACAGTGTGGAGGGAGCTTCACTCTGTGTCTGACCCTGGGAGTGTGTGATGGGGCAGTGTGGAGGGAGCTTCACTCTAGGTCTGACTCTGGGAGTGTGTGATGGGACGGTGTGGAGGGAGCTTCACTCTGTGTCTGACCCCAGGAGCGTGTGATGGGACGGTGTGGAGGGAACTTCACTCTGTGTCGTGTCTGACCCTGGGAGTGTGTGATGGGATGGTGTGGAGGGAGCTTCACTCTGTGTCTGACCCTGGGAGTGTGTGATGGGGCAGTGTGGAGGGAGCTTCACTCTTGGTCTGACTCTGGGAGTGGTGTGATGGGACGGTGTGGAGGGAGCTTCACTCTGTGTCTGACCCTGGGAGTGTGTGATGGGACAATGTGGAGGGAGCTTCACTCTGTGTTCTGACACCGGGAGTATGTGATGGGACAGTGTGGAGGGAGCTTCACTCTGTGTCTGACCCCGGGAGTGTGTGATGGGACGGTGTGGAGGGAGCTTCACTCTGTGTCTGACCCCGGGAGTGTGTGATGGGATGGATGTGGAGGGAGCTTCACTCTGTGTCTGACCCCGAGAGTGTGTGATGGGATGGTGTGGAGGGAGCTTCACTCTGTGTCTGACCCCCGGGAGTGTGTGATGGGACAATGTGGAGGGAGCTTCACTCTGTGTCTGACCCCGGGAGTGCTGTGATGGGACGGTGTGGAGGGAGCTTCACTCTGTGTCTGACCCGGGAGAGTGTGATGGGACAGTGAGGGGAGACTCTTTCACATCCCGTCTTTCCTCTACAGATAAGCCGGAGTTGCAGAAGGGCGTGGAGTTGGGGAAATCCGCTGTTGCCGTGGGATGGAACCACTTCACGCCATCTTGAGGTGCAAAGCGGAGGGAGTTCCAGATGTGGAGTTCAGCTGGGCCAAGAGCGGAGTGACCCTTGAACCCCGACAACCCCCGGTAGGGCCCCCGCCCCTCTCTGAAGTAACACTGCACCGGGGGGGAGAGGGCATCCATCTTGATGGTGCCACCCCAGAGACCCCGAGATGTTGAGGGTAGTGTAATGCCAGTGTCTGGACCAATGGGATATAACCCGGAGACAGTTTTGTGGGTGGGACTGGGAGAGAGAGGAGTTACAGGGGATGGGATGGGGGTGGGGGAGCAAGAGGTAGGCTTCATAAGACCTTAATACTTCGGGAGCAGAATTAGACCATCCACCGAGCATCGAGGCCTGCTCTGCCATTTGATCACGCTGATTGTTTTCACAGCTATTCCTGCTGATCGAGAACCTACCAATCTTCGGAATTCACAGTTTCTGCTGCCTTCCAGTTGATCTCATTTCTAGCAGGGACGTCTCTTTACTCTGAGGCTGTGCTATTGGAAGCACCTTCTCCATGTGCACTCTGTTCCAGCTTCTCAGCAATCAGCAGTCTCTCTGAGTCCAGTGGCCCAATTCTGCTCCCGTGTTTTGTAATCCCATCAATAATCAATAATCCCTATTTCTAATCCTGATCACAATCCCAACAACGATGCAAACTCCAATCGAACAATAAGGCTAACCCAATCCCAACAGGTATTCTCATCTTTATTTCCATCCCCAAACCCATCACCATCTCCAACCCTACCCCACAGTCTCAACCTGATTCCTAACACCAGCCGTCTCCTATAAACACAGAGATGCAGGACAGGCTCAGCGTGGGTGGGGTGGGCTGACGTGGGAGGGAGTTCCCCAACTGATGGCAGAATGACTCCTCGAGTTCCAATCCAAACGTGGGAGTAGTCATACACTCTTCACTTCTAGTTACAAACAGAGAACGACACACGAGGGACCGCTCCACACTGGCCTCCTGATCATCGTCAACGCCAGTGCTGCGCGGGATTTTGACAGCTACAGCTGCACGGCTCGGAACCCGTTGGGGCGTGGACGTCTTTGACATACAGCTGGTTCGGGACAGGTCAGTGCAGGAGAGGGAGGGAGCGTAACAGGGGGACCGTCCCGCAGCCCACAGGCACATTCCCCACCGCTGAATCTCCCCCCAGTGAATCCCCCCCACTGATTCCCCCCTCCCACTGAATCCACTCCCGCAGCCCACAGGCACATTCCCCCTCCACTGAATCCCCTCCCCCCACACTGAATCCCCCCCTACTGAATCCCCTCCCGCAGCCCACAGGCACATTTCCCCACCACTGAATCCCCTCCCCCCCACTGAATCCCCCCCCTACTGAATCCCCTCCCGCAGCACCACAGGCACATTCCCCACCACTGAATCTCCCCCCAGTGAATCCCCCCCCACTGAATCCCACTCCCCCCACTGAATCCCCCCCCCACTGAATCCCCTCCCCGCAGCCCACAGGCAACATTCCCCACCGCTGAATCTCCCCCCAGTGAATCCCCCCCACTGATTCCCCCCTCCCACTGATCCCCTCCCGCAGCCCACAGGCACATTCCCCACCACTGAATCTCCCCCCAGTGAATCCCCCCCCACTGAATCCCCTCCCCCCCACTGAATCCCCCCCCCACTGAATCCCCTCCCCGCAGCCCACAGGCACATTCCCCAACCACTGAATCTCCCCCCAGTGAATCCCCCCCCACTGATTCCCCCCCTCCCACTGAATCCCACTCCCGCCAGCCCAACAGGCACATTCCCCACCACTGAATCTCCCCCCAGTGAATCCCCCCCCCACTGATCCTCCCCCACACTGATCCCCTCCCCCCACTGAATCCCCACCTCCCACTGAATCCCCTCCCGCTGCCCACGAGGCACATTCCCCACCACTGAATCTCCCCCCAGTGAATCACCCCACTGAATCCCCCCTCTCACTGAATCTCTCCCCCACTGGTGAATCCCCCCTCTCACTGAAATCCCCTCCCGCAGCCCACAGGTATATTCCCCACCACTGAATCTCCCCCCAGTGAATCCTCCCCACTGAATCCCCCTCCCACTGAATCCACTCCTGCAGCGCACAGGCACATTCCTCACCACTGAATCTCCCACCACTGAATCTCCCCCCACTGAAACCCCCCCCCCACTGAAACCCCCCCCCCCCCCAACTGAAACCCCTCCCCCCACTGAATCCCCCCCCCCACTGAATCCCCTCACCGCAGCCCACAGGCACATTCCCCACCACTCGAATCCCCTCCCGCAGCCCACAAGCACATTCCCCACCACTGAATCCCCTCCCGCAGCCCACATGCACATTCCCCCACCACTGAATCTCCCCCCACTGAATCCCCCCATCCCAACTGAATGCCCTCCCCCCACTGAATCCCCTCCCGCAGCCCACAGGCACATTCCCCACCACTGAATCTCCCTCCACTGAATCCCCCCTCCCACTGAATGCCCTCCCGCAGCCCACAGGCACATTCCCCACCACTGAATCTCCCCCCAGTGAATCCCCCCCCAGTGAATCACCTCCCGCAGCCCACAGGCACATTCCCCACCACTGAATCTCCCCCCAGTGAATCCCCCCCTCTCACTGAATCCACTCCTGCAGCCCACAGGCACATTCCCCACCACTGAATCTCCCCCTAGTGAATCCCCCCCCACTGAATCCTCCCCCACTGAATCCCCTCCCGCAGCCCACAGGCACATTCCCCACCACTGAATCTCTCCTCCACTGAATCCCCTCCCACCTCTGAATCCCCTCCCCCCACTGAATCCTCCCCCACTGAATCCCCTCCCGCAGCCCACAGGCACATTCCCCACCACTGAATCTCCCTCCACTGAATCCCCTCCCTCCACTGAATCCCCTCCCCGCAGCCCACAGGCACATTCCCCACCCACTGAATCTCCCTCCACTGAATCCCTCCCTCCACTGAATCCCCTCCCTCAGCCCACAGGCACATTCCCCACCACTATGAATCTCCCCCCAGTGAATCTCCCCCTCCACTGAATCCCCTCCCGCAGCCCCACAGGTACATTCCCCACCACTGAATCTCCCTCACTGAATCCCCTCCCGCAGCCACAGGCACATTCCCCACCACTGAATCTCCCTCCACTGATCCCCTCCCTCCACTGAATCCCCTCCCGCAGCCCACAAGGCACATTCCCCACCACTGAATCTCCCCCCAGTGAATCCCCCCCCCACTGAATCCCCCTCCCGCAGCCACAGGCACATTCCCCACCACTGAATCTCCCTCCACTGAAATCCCCTCCCTCCACTGAATCCCCCTCCCTCGCAGCCACAGGCACATTCCCCACCACTGAATCCCCTCCCGCAGCCCACAGGCACATTCCCCACCACTGATCCCCTCCCGCAGCCCACAGGCACATTCCCCACCACTGAATCCCCTCCCGCAGCCCACAGGCACATTCCCCACCACTGAATCTCCCCCCAGTGAATCCCCCCCCTCCCACTGAATCCCCTCCCCCCACTGAATCCCCTCCCGCAGCCCACAGGCACATTCCCCACCACTGAATCTTCCCCCCAGTGAATCCCCCCACTGAATCCCCCCTCCCACTGAATCCCCTCCCCCCCACTGAATCCCTCCCCCACTGGAATCCCCTCCCGCAGCCCACAGGCACATTCCCCACCACTGAATCTCCCTCCACTGAATCCCTCCCTCTCACTGAATCCCCTCCCGCAGCCCACAGGCACATTCCCCACCACTGAATCTCCCCCCAGTGAATCCCCCCCCCACTGGAATCCCCTCTCCGCAGCCCCCACAGGTACATTCCCTCACCAACTGAATCTCCCTCCACTGAATCCCCTCCCGCAGCCCACAGGCACATTCCCCACCACTGAATCTCCCCCCAGTGAATCCCCCCCACTGAATCCCCTCCCCCCACTGAATCCTCCCCCCACTGAATCCCCTCCCGCAGCCCACAGGCAGCATTCCCCACCACTGAATCTCCATCCACTGAATCCCCTCCCTCCACTGAATCCCCTCCCGCAGCCCACAGGCACATTCCCCACCACTGAATCCCCTCCGCAGCCCACAGCACATTCCCCACCACTGAATCCCCTCCCGCAAGCCACAGGCACATTCCCCCACCACTGAATCTCCCCCCCAGTGAATCTCCCCTCCCACTGAATCCCCTCCCCCCACGGAATCCTCCCCCACTGAATCTCCCTCCCGCAGCCCACAGGCACATTCCCCACCACTGAATCTCCCCCCACTGAATCCCCCACTCCCACTGAATTCCCTCCCCCCACTGAATCCCCTCCCGCAGCCCACAGGCACATTCCCCACCACTGAATCTCCCCCCAGTGAATCCCTCCCCACTGAATCCCCCCTCCCCACTGAATCCCCCTCCCCCCCACTGAATCCCCTCCCGCAGCCCACAGGCACATTCCCCACCACTGAATCTCCCTCCACTGAATCCCCCTCCCACTGAATCCCCTCCTGCAGCCCACAGGCACATTCCCCCAGCACTGAACTCTCCCCCCAGTGAATCCCCCCCCCAACTGAATCCCCTCCCGCAGCCCACAGGCACATTCTCCGCCCACTGACTCTCCCCACAGCCCCACGGACACATCTGCACCACCCCGCTCCATAACCGACTCCTCCCCAAATCCTACTGACAGAGCAGCTCTTGACAGTCTGATGTTAACCCTGTGATGTCTGTGTCTGACTACAGGTCCACCTGATCCCCCCCCTCGGAACTGACGCTTGTCCGTAAGGACCCCAACTCCGTCACCCTGGCTTTGGAACCCAGGGTTCAATGGCGGTTCGACCCAGTCTTTCCGTGTCAGGTACATTCACGCCCTGACTTTCGCCCCTCGGGTGGGGAGGCTGGTGGAGGTGGGGGCATTTCAGTACAAGCGAGGGTGTCGACAGGTTTGTCAACATTATGCACCACACCTCAAGAGATACACCCAGAGAGGTCTGACCCGGGGATACGGAGACTGGAACTGTGCACCGTGCTCCCGGTGTGGGTCTGACCTGGGGGATACGGAGACTGGGACTGTGCACGGTGCTCCCGGTGTGGGGTCTGACCCGGGGATACTGAGACTGGAACTGTGCACGGTGCTCCCGGTGTGGGTCTGACCCGGGGATTACGGAGACTGGGACTGTGCACGGTGCTCCCGGTGTGGGTCTGACCCGGGGGATACGGAGACTGGGACTGTGCACGGTGCTCCCGGTTTGGGTCTGACCCAGGGATACGGAGACTGGAACTGTGCACCGTGCTCCCGGTGTGGGTCTGACCCGGGGATACGGAGACTGGGACTGTGCAACGGTGCTCCCGGTGTGGGTCTGACCCGGGGATACGGAGACTGGGACTGTGCACGGTGCTCCCGGTGTGGGTCTGACCCGGGGATACGGAGACTGGAACGGTGCAACGGTGCTCCCGGTGTGGTCTGACCCGGGGATACGGAGCCTGGAACGGTGCACGGTGCTCCCGGTGTGGGTCTGACCCCCGGGTGATACGGAGTCTGGAACTGTGCACGGTGCTCCCGGTGTGGGTCTGACCCCGGGGATACGGAGCCTGGAACCGTGCACGGTGCCCCCGGTGTGGTCTTGACCCAGGGATACGGAGCCTGGAACCGTGCACGGTGCCCCCGCGGTGTGGGTCTGACCCCGGGGATACGGAGCCTGGAACCGTGCACGGTGCCCCCGGTGTGGGGTCTGACCCTGGGGATACGGAGCCTGGAACCGTGCACGGTGCCCCCGGTGTGGGTCTGACCCGGGGATAAGGAGCCTGGAACTGTGCACGTTAGTTGGACTTGGCTCTCAGTGGAACATGAAATTGTACCGCACAGGGATAGGCCCTCTGGCTCACAGTCTGAGCCAAACTAATTAATCTGTTAATTAAATGCTGGAGTAATTCATTCTTCTGCCTGCATCATGCCTATATCTCTCCATTCGCTCCACTTTCATGGTCTCTTCATCACCTCTGTCGTATCTGCCTGCATATTCCAGGCACCCACCCACTCTGTCTGGGGGGGGGGGGGGAAAGCCCCTCACACGCTATATGCATGGCATCTCGTGTTAAAAAATTTCCATCCTGGGGAGAAAACTATTCTGATTGTCTACCCTATCTCTGCTCCTTATAATTTTATAAAACTTTTATTGGGGTCTCCACTCACCCTGCCTCACACTTCAAAGCAGGCTCTGTGGTGTTGGACATTTTGGCCCCTGGGGTTAAAAAGATACCAGCTGTCTGTCTATCTCAGTGTCTAGATTTGAGATTTAGTGTCATTTCCAATACACAAGTGTAAAGGAGAACAAATAATTTGTTACTCCTGATCCGATGCAGCACAGAAAGAACTGAGTAAGATCAAGTACACAATAATTACAGAACACTGTAGATGTCTGTACATTCATAGATTAACTCTAGTCCATAAAGTGACACTCGGCACAGGAGTGTCTGTACATGAGGTGATTGACAATGATAAAGTAGTGGTGGTTGGGCGTGTGGAGGGGGTGGGTCAGTGGGTCGAGGTGTTGAACAGCCTCACTGCTTGGGGTAAAGTGACTGTTTTTGAGTCTGGTCGGCTTGGTGTGGATGTTTGCCTAGGTTTTCCCTAATGAGAGTGGAACAAACAGTCCCGAGCTGGGTGGGTCCCACCCTTTTAACATAGGATAGTACAGCACAGTACAGGCCCTTTGGCCCACAATGTTGTGTCAACTCTTAAACCCCTGCCTCCCATATAACCCCCCACCTTAAATTCCTCCATATACCTGTCTAGTAGTCTCTTAAATTTCACTAGTGTACCTGCCTCCACCACTGACTCGGGCAGTGCATTCCACGCACCAACCACTCTCTGAGTAAAATACCTTCCTCTAATATCCCCCTTGAACTTCCCACCCCTTACCTTAAAGCCATGTCCTCTTGTATTGAGCAGTGGTGCCCTGGGGAAGAGGCGCTGGCTGTCCACTCTTAATTCCTCTTAATATCTTGTATACCCTCTATCATGTCGCCTCTCATTCTCCTTCTCTCCAGAGAGTAAAGCCCTAGCTCCCTTAATCTCTGATCATAATCCATACTCTCTAAACCAGGCAGCATCCTGGTAAATCTCCTCTGTACCCTTTACAATGCTTTCCACATCCTTCCTATAGTGAGACGACCAAAACTGGACACAGTACTCCAAGTGTGGGCCTAACCAGAGTTCTATAGAGCTGCATCATTACATCGTGACTCTTAAACTCTGTCCCTCGACTTATGAAAGCTAACACTCCATAAGCTTTCTTAACTACCCTATCTACCTGTGAGGCAACTTTCAGGGATCTGTGGACATGTACCCTCTGCTCCTCCGCACTTCCAAGTATCCTGCCATTTACTTTGTACTCTGCCTTGGAGTTTGTCCTTCCAAAGTGTACCCCACCTCACACTTCTCAGGGTTGAACTGCATCTGCCACTTCTCAGCCCACTTCCGCATCTTATCAATGTTTCTCTGCAATCTGTGACAATCCTCTACACTATCCACAACACCACAAACTTTTTGTGTTGTCTGAAAACTTGCCAACCCACCCTTCTACCCTCACATCCAGGTGGTTAATAAAAATCACGAAAAGTAGAGGTCCCAGAACAGATCCCTTGTGGGACACCACTAGTCCCAACCCTCCAATCCGAATTGTACTCCCTCCACTACAACCCTATGCTTTCTGTAGGCAAGCCAATTCTGAATCCACCTGGCCAAACATCCCTGGATCTCATTCCTTCTAACTTTCTGAATAAGCCTACCATGTGGAACCTTGTCAAATGCCTTTCTAAAATCCATGTAGATCACATCCACTGCACAACTCTCATCTATATGCCTCGTCACCTCCTCAAAGAACTCTAAAACAGGCTTTTTAGACATGATCTGCCCTTCACAAATCCATGCTGACTGTCCCTGATCAGACCATGATTCTCTAAATGCCCATAGATCTTATCTCTAAGAATCTTTTCCAACAGCTTTCCCACCACAAACGTAAGACTCACTGGTCTATAATTACCTGGACTATTCCTACCACCTTTTTGAACAAGGGGACAACATTCGCCTCCCTCCAATCCTCCAGCACTATTCCCGTGGACAACGAGGACATAAAGATCCTAGCCAGAGTCTCAGCAATCTCTTCCCTTGCCTTGTGGAGCAGCCTGGGGAATATTCCGTCAGGCCCCGGGGACTTATCCGTCCTAATGTATTTTAACAACTCAACAACCTCCTCTCCCTTAATATCAACATGCTCCAGAACATCAACCTCACTAATATTATTCCTCACCGTCATCAAGTTCCCTCTCATTGGTGAATACCGAAGAGAAGTATTCATTGAGGACCTCGCTCACTTCCACCGCCTCCAGGCACATCTTCCCACCTTTATCTCTAATAGATCCTATGTTCACTCCTGTCATCATTTTTGTTCTTCACATAATTGAAGAATGCCTTTGGGGTTTTCCTTTACCCTACTCGCCAAGGCCTTCTCATGCCCCCTTCTTGCTCTTCTCAACCCCTTCTTAAGCTCCTTTCTTGCTTCCCTATATTCCTCAATAGACCCATCTGGTCCTTGCTTCCTAAACCTCATGTATGCTGCCTTCTTCCACCTGACTAGATTTTCCACTTCACTTGTCACCCATGGTTCCTTCACCCTTACCATTCTTTATCTTCCTCAATGGGACAAATTTATCCCTAACATCCTGCAAGAGATCCCTAAACATCGACCACATGTCCATAGTACATTTCCCTGCAAAAACTTCATCCCAATTCACACCCGCAAGTTCTAGCCTTATAGCCTCATAATTTGCCCTTCCCCAATCAAAAATTTTCCTGTCCTCTCTGATTCTATCCTTTTCCATGATAATGCTAAAGGCCAAGGGAGCGGTGGTCACTGTCCCCCAGATACTCACCCACTGAGAGATCTGTGACCTGACCCGTTTCGTTACCTAATACTAGATTTAGTATGGCATTCCCCCTAGTTGGCCTGTCCACATACTGTGACAGGAATCCGTCCTGGACATACTTAACAAACTCTGCTCCATCTAAACCATTGGAACTAATCAGGTGCCAATCAATATTAAGGAAGTTAAAGTCACCCATGATAACAACCCTGTTATTTTTGCACCTTTCCAAAATCTGCCTCCCAATCTGCTCCTCTGTATCTCTGCTGCTACCAGGGGGCCTATAGAATACCCCCAGTAGAGTAACTGCTCCCTTCCCATTCCTGACTTCCACCCACACTGACCCAAAAGAGCATCCTGCTACATTACCCACCCTTTCTGTAGCTGTAGTAGTATCCCTGACCAGTAATGCCACCCCTCCTCCCCTTTTTCCACCCTTTCTATCCCTTGTAAAGCACTGAAATCCAGGAATATTGAGAATCCATTCCTGCCCTGCTGCCAGCTAAGTCACTGTAATGGCCACTACATCATAATTCCATGTATGTATCCACACTCTCAGTTCATCACCTTTGTTCCTGATGCTTCTTGGCATTGAGGTACACACATTTCAGCCCTTCTGCCTTACTGTCTTTACACCATTTATTCTGCTTCTCTTTCCTCAAAGCCTCTCTGTGTGTTAGATCTGGCTTTACTCCATGCACTACACTTGCTGTTCTCACATGACCTTTATCCTCCTCCACCTCACTATCTGCTCTAACACTCTGGTTCCCCTCCACCTACAAATCTAGTTTAAACCCCCCAGAACAGCACTAGCAAACCTTCCTGAAAGGATGTTAGTTCCCCTCCAGTTCAGGTGCAACCCTTCCCATCGTAACAGGTCCCCACCTTCCCCTGGATCAAGGCCCAATTGTCCAGAAACATGAAGCCCTCCCTCCTGCACCAACCCCTTAGCCACATATTTAGCTGCATTATCTTCCTATTTCTAGCCTCACTAGCACACGGCACAGGTAGCAATCCTGAGATTGCAACCCTGGAGGTCCTGTCCTTCAACTTTGCACCTAACTCCCTAAATTCTCTTTGCAGGACATCCTCCTTCTTCCTATCCACATCATTGGTCCCTACATGGACCACAACATCTGGCTGCTCACCCTTCCTCCTGAGAATACTGAGAACTCGATCCGAGATATTGCGGACCCTGGCACCTGGGAGGCAACAGACCATCTGAGATTCTCGATCTCTTCCACAGAACCTCTTATCTGTCCCCCCTAACTATCGAATCCCCTATCACTACGGCTTTTCCTCTTTTCCATCCTTCCCTTCTGAGCTGAGGGTCCCGTCTCGGTGCCAGAGACGCAACCCTCTGCAACTTGTCCCTGGTAGGTTGTCCCCCACTAATAGGATCCAAAACTGTATACTCATTATTGATGGGAACGGCCACAGGGGTGCTCTGCTCATTCTGTCTATCCCCCTTCCTTCTCCTGATAATCACCCAGCTACCTGCCTCCTGACTTTTAGGGGTGACTATCGCCCTGTAACTTCTGTCTATTTCTGCCTCTGCCTCACAAATGATCTGAAGTTTATCCAGCTCCAGCTCCCTAACTTGGTTTGTCATGGAGCTGCAGCTGCATGCACCTTTTACAGGTGTAGTCATCAGGGACAACTGTGCTCGCCCTGACTTCCCACATACTGCAAACGGAGCACTCGATTGCTCTAACTGCTGCCTCCATTACCTACTCCTAAGTTAATTAGAGTAATTAAAGGAATTTACCCCGGCCTTACCTTACTGGGAGCAAGCTCGTCCTCAGCCTTTTCTGGCATCTTTCTGTGTATATGACCTTGACAATGGGTAAGGCTGTCGCCAGTGATCTACAGTATGCTTCTCATAATTTTCTAAACTTTTATCAGGTCTCCCCTCAGCTCCTGATTGTCCAGGAGGACAATCCAGGTTTGTCCTTCCTCTCCTTGCCCTCTTATCCATGTGGCATCCCGATGACCCTCTTCTGCACCCTCTCCAAAGCCGCCACACTTTTCCTGTAATGTGGTGACCAGAAGTTCACACAATACTCCAAGCAGAGTGTGATTACAATTTAACAGAGCTGTAGCATAACTTCCTGAATCTGGTACTCGGTGTCCGGACCGAATGAGGGAAACACGCCATGCGACCTGTTCACAAAGGGTGTGAGTGGGGGTATTCTGTAGAGAGGGAGGGGGCTGATCCTTCTCTACACAGGGTGTGGGTGGGGCAGTTTGCGGGGGGGGGTGCTGATCCTTGTCTATATGGGGTGTCAGTGGGGGTGGTTTGCAGGGAGGGAGGGGACTGATCATTGTCTACATGAGGTGTGGATGAGGGTGTTCTGCAGGGTAGGGAGGGGGCTGCTGCTTGTCTACACAGTGTGGTTGGGGGTGTTCTGCAGGGGAGGGAGGGGGCTGATGCTTTGTTATTTTGTTCCCGCACACTCTGCACCATTGGGTCTTGTAGATATTCCGATGCACAGAGTTCTCTCCACGCAGATGTTTATCCACCACAAGACACGCGTTTCACTGTCACCGGTCTGCAGCCCGGGACCCGCTACAACTTCTCCGTGTACGCCATCAATGCGCTGGGGCGCCAGCGAGTACGCGGAACATGGCATCCCACTCACCGTCTTCACCTCAGGTGGGTGGGCAGACGTCTGCGGGAGGACCTATGGTGGGGGGTGGGGTGGGGAGGGAGAGAGGTGAAATGAGCAGTGTGAGATGGGGAGGAGAGATAGAGAGAGAAGGGGAGTGAGACAGGAAGAGTTAGACAGCAGGGGAGGGAGAGAGGGGGAGAGGGGGTGAAATGGCGTAAGCAGTATGAGATAAGGAGAGAGTTAGACAGCGGGGAGAGGGGGAAACGGAGAGGAGTAGGGCAGAGGGAGGAGAAGAGAAGTAGAGAGTTAAGCGTGGTATGGGAGACTGGGGTGGGGGTGGGACGGACGGGAGGAATGAGAGAGGTTAAAGGAGAGCGAGAAGCAGGGAGGCAGGGGAGGGTGAAGGAGGGAGGGTAGGTAGTAGTGAGGTTAGGGAGGTGGTGTGAGGAGAGGTGAGGAATGTGGCAGGAGCTGTCTGAGGTGAGGAGGGGTGAGGGATGTGGAGGAAGCTGTGAGGTGAGGGGGGTGAGGGTTCTGGAGGAAGCTGTCTGTGAGGTGAGGAGGGGTGAGGGTTGTGGAGGAAGCTCTCTGTGAGGTGAGGAGGGGTGAGGGTTGTGGAGGAAGCTGTGAGATGAGGAGGGGGTGAGGGATGTGGAGGAAGCTGTGAGGTGAGGGGTGAGGGATGTGGAGGAAGCTGTCTGAGGAGAGGAGGGGTGAGGGATGTGGAGGAAGCTTTCTGAGGAGAGTTAGGGGTGAGGGATGTGGAGGAAGCTGTGAGGTGAGGGGGGTGAGGGTTCTGGAGGAAGCTGTCTGTGAGGTGAGGAGGGGTGAGGGTTCTGGAGGAAGCTGTCTGTGAGGTGAGGAGGGGTGAGGGTTGTGGAGGAAGCTGTCTGTGAGGTGAGGAGGGGTGAGGGTTCTGGAGGAAGCTGTCTGTGAGGTGAGGAGGGGTGAGGGTTCTGGAGGAAGCTGTCTGTGAGGTGAGGAGGGGTGAGGGATGTGGAGGAAGCGGTCTGTGAGGGGAGGCTGAGGGTTGTGGAGGAAGCTGTCTGTGAGGTGAGGAGGGGTGAGGGATGTGGAGGAAGCTGTGAGGTGAGGGGGGTGAGGATTCTGGAGGAAGCTGTCTGTGAGGTGAGGAGGGGTGAGGGATGTGGAGGAAGCTGTCTGTGAGGTGAGGAGGGGTGAGGGATTTGGAGGAAGCTGTGAGGGTGAGGGGTGAGGGATCTGGACGAAGCTGTCTGTGAGGTGAGGAGGGGTGAGGATTCTGGAGGAAGCTGTCTGAGGAGAGGAGGGGTGAGGGATGTGGAGGAAGCTGTCTGAGGAGAGGAGGGGTGAGGGATGTGGAGGAAGCTGTCTGAGGTGAGGAGGGGTGAGGGATGTGGAGGAAGCTGTCTGAGGTGAGGAGGGGTGAGGGATGTGGAGGGAGCTGTCTGAGGTGAGGAGGAGTGAGGGATGTGGAGGAAGCTGTGAGATGAGGGGGGTGAGGGTTCTGGAGGAAGCTGTCTGTGAGGTGAGGGTAGGTGAGGATTCTGGAGGAAGCTGTCTGTGAGGTGAGGGTAGGTGAGGATTCTGGAGGAAGCTGTCTGTGAGGTGAGGAGGGGTGAGGGATGTGGAGGAAGCGGTCTGAGGGGAGGAGGGGGGTGAGGATTCTGGAGGAAGCTGTCTGAGGAGAGAGGAGGGGTGAGGGTTCTGGAGGAAGCTGTCTGAGGTGAGGAGGGGTGAGGGTTCTGGAGGAAGCTGTCTGAGGGGAGGAGGGGGTAAGGGTTGTGGAGGAAGCTGTCTGTGAGGTGAAGAGGGGTGAGGGATTTGGAGGGAGCTGTCTGAGTTGAGGGGGTGAGGGATGTGGAGGGAGCTGTCTGAGGTGAGGAGGGGTGAGGGTTCTGGAGGAAGCTGTCTGAGGTGAGGAGGGGTGAGGGTTCTGGAAGAAGCTGTCTGAGGTGAGGAGGGGGTGAGGGTTGTGGAGGAAGCTGTCTGAGGAGAGGAGGGGTGAGGATTCTGGAGGAAGCTGTGAGGTGAGGAGGGGTGAGGGATGTGGAGGGAGCTGTCTGAGGTGAGGAGGGGTGAGGGTTCTGGAGGAAGCTGTCTGAGGTAAGGAGGGGTGAGGGTTCTGGAAGAAGCTGTCTGAGGTGAGGAGGGGTGAGGGTTGTGGAGGAAGCTGTCTGAGGAGAGGAGGGGTGAGGGTTGTGGAGGAAGCTGTGAGGAGGGGGGGTGAGAGATGGGAGGAAGCTGTCTGAGGTGAGGGGGGTGAGGGATATGGAGGAAGCTGTCTGTGAGGTGAATAGGGGTGAGGGTTCTGGAGGAAGCTGTCTGAGGTGAGGAGGGGTGTGGATGGAGATATAAGAAAGAGGGTGAATCTGAGGAGAGAGTTGAGGGGAAAGGAAGCTGAGGCAGTACGTGAGGGTAAATGATAGAGGGATATTGAGTGAGGAGTGAGGAAAGGAGAAAGAGTGCAAGGAGATATTTGGGATTATTGTGGAGAGGAGGCTGAAGAGGGAGTTGAATGAGGGAGGGCTGACAGAGCAGAGGAGGAGTGATGAAAGAAAGTGAGGGACTGAGTGTGAGAGGGATGGGGATGGAGGGTGAGGAGTGATGGAGGAGACAGTGAGGTGTGGGAGGGAGTGGATGAGGAGATGTGAAGGTGAGGTCAT
>NW_027275186.1:0-65868 GCF_030028105.1 Mobula birostris
TCCACACCTCCACAGTCCCTGAGTACAGACCTTCCGCACCTCCAGACTCCAAATACAGACCTTCCCACACCTCCACACTCCCTGATTACAGACCTTCCACACCTCCACGCTCCCTGAGTACAGACCTTCCACACCTCCACACTCTGAGTACAGACCTTCCCACACCTCCACACTCCGAGTACAGACCTTCTGCACCTCCACAGTCCGAGTACAGACCTTCCACAGCTCCACACTCGCTCAGTACAGACCTTCAACACTTCCACACTCCGAGTACAGACCTTCCACAGCTCCACACTCGCTGAGTACAGACCTTCCGCACCTCCACACTCCGAGTACAGACCTTCCCACACCTCCACATCCCTAAGTACACACCTTCCGCACCTCCACACTCCAAATACAGACCTCCCACCCCTCCACACTCCGAGTACAGACCTTCCATATCTCCACACTCTGACTACAGACCTTCCCACACCTCCACACTCCGATTACAGACCTTCCCTCACCTCCACACTTCGAGTACAGACCTTCTACACTTCCACACTCCGAGTACAGACCTTCGACAACTCCACACTCCGAGTACATACCTTCCACACCTCCACACTCCCTGAGTACAGACCTTTCGCACCTCCACACTCCTGAGTACAGACCTTCACACACCTCCACACTCCGAGTACAGACCTTCCACACCTCCACACTCCGAGTACAGACCTTCCACACCTCCACACTCTGAGTACAGACCTTCCCCACACCTCCACACTCCGAGTACAGACCTTCCACACCTCCACACTCCTGAGTATAGATCTTCCACATCTCCACATTACCTGAGAACAGACCTTGCTCACCTCCGCACTCCAAGTACAAACCTTCCACACCTCCACACTCCCTGAGTACAGACCTTCCACACCTCCACACTCCCTGAGTACAGACCCTCTTCACCTCCACACTCCAAATACAGACCTTCCCACACCTCCACACTCCCTGAGTACAGACCTTCCACACCTCCACACTCCCTGAGTACAGACCTTCCGCACCTCCACACTCCCTGAGTACAGACCTTCCCACACCTCCACACTCCCTGAGTACAGACCTTCCACACCTCCACACTCCGAGTACAGACCTTCCACACGTCCACACTCTGAGTACAGACCTTCCCACACCTCCACAGTCCCTGAGTACAGACCTTCCGCACCTCCACACTCCAAATACAGACCTTCCAACACCACCACACTCCCTGAGTACAGACCTTCCACACCTTCACACTCCCTGAGTACAGACCTTCCCACACATCCACACTCCCTGAGTACAGACATTCCCAATCCTCCACATTCCTAGTACACACGTTCCACACCTCCACAGTCCGAATACAGACCTTCCCGCACCTCCACACTCCCTGAGTACATACCTTCCACATCTCCACACTCCCTGAGTACATACCTTCCACACCTCCACACTCCGAGTACAAACCTTCCACACCTCCACACTCCCTGAGTACAGACCTTCCCACATCTCCACACTCCCTGAGTACAGACATTCCCACACCTCCACACTCCGAGTACAGACCTTCCCACACCTCCACACTCCGTGTACAGACCTTCCACACCTCCACACTCCCTGAGTACAGACCTTCCACACCTCCACAGTATCTGAGAACAGACCTTACTCACCTCCACACTCCGAGTACAGACCTTCCACACCTCCACAGTCCGAGTACAGACCTTCCACACCTCCACACTCCCTGAGTACAGACCTTCTGCACCTCCACACTCCGAGTACAGAACTTCCACACGTCCACACTCTGAGTACAGACCTTCCCACACCTCCACACTCCCTGAGTACATACCTTCCACACCTCCACACTCCCTGAGTACATACCTTCCACACCTCCACACTCCCTGAGTACATACCTTCCACACCTCCACACTCCGAGTACAAACTTTCCACACCTCCACACTCACTGAGTACAAACCTTCCCACATCTCCACACTCCCTGAGTCCAGACATTCCCACACCTCCACACTCCGAGTACAGACCTTCCCACACCTCCACACTCCGAGTACAGACCTTCCACACCTCCACACTCCCTGAGTACAGACCTTCCACACCTCCACAGTATCTGAGAACAGACCTTACTCACCTCCACACTCCGAGTACAGACATTCCCACACCTCCACACTCCCTGAGTACAGACCTTCCACACCTCCACACTCCGAGTACAGACCTTCCACACGTCCACACTCTGAGTACAGACCTTCCCACACCTCCACAGTCCCTGAGTACAGACCTTCCGCACCTCCAGACTCCAAATACAGACCTTCCCACACCTCCACACTCCCTGAGTACAGACCTTCAACACCTCCACACTCCCTGAGTACAGACCTTCCACACCTCCACACTCTGAGTACAGACCTTCCCACACCTCCACACTCCGAGTACAGACCTTCCACACCTCCACACTCCCTGAGTATAGATCTTCCACATCTCCACATTACCTGAGAACAGACCTTGCTCACCTCCGCACTCCAAGTACAAACCTTGCACACCTCCGCAGTCCAAGTACAGACCTTCCACACCTCCTCACTCCGAGTACAGACGTTCCCACACCTCCACACTCCGAGTACAGACCTTCCCACACCTCCACATCCCTGAGTACAGACCTTCTGCACCTCCACACTCCGAGTACACACCTTCCACAGCTCCACACTCGCTGAGTACAGACCTCCACACCTCCACACTCCGAGTACAGACCTTCCATATCTCCACACTCCGACTACAGACCTTCCCACACCTCCACACTCCGATTACAGACCTTCCCTCACCTCCACACTTCGAGTACAGACCTTCTACGCTTCCACACTCTGAGTACAGACCTTCGACAACTCCACACTCCGAGTACATACCTTCCACACCTCCACACTCCCTGAGTACAGACCTTTCGCACCTCCACACTCCGAGTACAGATCTTCCGCACCTCCACACTCCTGAGTACAGACCTTCACACACCTCCACACTCCGAGTACAGACCTTCCACACCTCCACACTCCGAGTACAGACCTTCCCACACTTAAACACTCTGAGTACAGACCTTCTTCACCTCGACACTCCGAGGACAGACCTTCCACACCTCCACAGTCCAAATACAGACCTTCCACACCTCCACACTCCCTGAGTACAGACCTTCAACACATCTACACCCCGAGTAGACCTTCCACACTTCCACACTCCTGAGTACAGACCTTCCCACACCTCCACACTCGCTGAGTACAGACCTTCCAAACCTCCACACTCCGAGTACAGAACTTACCACACCACCACAGTCCGAGTACAGACCTTCCCATACCTCCACACTCCGAGTACAGACATTCCCACACCTCCACACAGAGTACAGACCTTCCCACACCTCCACAGTCCCTGAGTACAGACCTTCTTCACCTCTACACTCCAAATACAGACCTTCCCACACCTCCACACTCCCTGAGTACAGACCTTCCACACATCCACACTCCCTGAGTACAGACCTTCCGCACCTCCACACTCCCTCAGTACAGACCTTCCCACACCTCCACACTCCCTCAGTACAGACCTTCCACACCTCCACACTCCGAGTACAAACGTTCTACAAATCCACACTCCGTGAGTACAGACCTTCCAGACTCCCTGACTACAGACCTTCCGCACCTCCACACTCCTGAGTAGGGACCTTCCACACCTCCACACTCCGACTACAGATCTTCTTGCACCTCCACGCTACCTGAGTACAAACCTTCCCACACCTCCACACTCCCTGAGTGCTGATCTTCCCGCATCTCCACACTCCGAGTACAGACCTTCCTCACCTCCCCACTCCCTGAGTACAGACCTTCCCACACATCCACACTCCCTGAGTACAGACATTCCCAATCCTCCACATTCCTAGTACACACGTTCCACACCTCCACACTCCGAATACAGACCTTCCCGCACCTCCACACTCCCTGAGTACATACCTTCCACATCTCCACACTCCCTGAGTACATACCTTCCACACCTCCACACTCCGAGTACAAACCTTCCACACTTCCACACTCCCTGAGTACAGACCTTCCCACATCTCCACACTCCCTGAGTACAGACATTCCCACACCTCCACACTCCGAGTACAGACCTTCCCACACCTCCACACTCCGTGTACAGACCTTCCACACCTCCACACTCCCTGAGTACAGACCTTCCACACCTCCACAGTATCTGAGAACAGACCTTACTCACCTCCACACTCCGAGTACAGACCTTCCACACCTCCACAGTCCGAGTACAGACCTTCCCACACCTCCACACTCCTGAGTACAGACCTTCTGCACCTCCACACTCCGAGTACAGACCTTCCACGCGTCCACACTCTGAGTACAGACCTTCCCACACCTCCACACTCCCTGAGTACATACCTTCCACACCTCCACACTCCCTGAGTACATACCTTCCACACCTCCACACTCCCTGAGTACATACCTTCCACACCTCCACACTCCGAGTACAAACTTTCCACACCTCCACACTCCCTGAGTACAAACCTTCCCACATCTCCACACTCCCTGAGTCCAGACATTCCCACAGCTCCACACTCCGAGTACAGACCTTCCCACACCTCCACACTCCGAATACAGACCTTCCACACCTCCACACTCCCTGAGTACAGACCTTCCACACCTCCACAGTGTCTGAGAACAGACCTTACTCACCTCCACACTCCGAGTACAGACATTCCCACACCTCCACACTCCCTGAGTACAGACCTTCCACACCTCCACACTCCGAGTACAGACCTTCCACACGTCCACACTCTGAGTACAGACCTTCCCACACCTCCACAGTCCCTGAGTACAGACCTTCCGCACCTCCAGACTCCAAATACAGACATTCCCACACCTCCACACTCCCTGAGTACAGACCTTCCACACCTCCACACTCCCTGAGTACAGACATCCACACCTCCACACTCTGAGTACAGACCTTCCCACACCTCCACACTCCGAGTACAGACCTTCCACACCTCCACACTCCCTGAGTATAGATCTTCCACATCTCCACATTACCTGAGAACAGACCTTGCTCACCTCCGCACTCCAAGTACAAACCTTGCACACCTCCGCAGTCCAAGTACAGACCTTCCACACCTCCTCACTCCGAGTACAGACGTTCCCACACCTCCACACTCCGAGTACAGACCTTCCCACACCTCCACATCCCTGAGTACAGACCTTCTGCACCTCCACACTCCGAGTACACACCTTCCACAGCTCCACACTCTGAGTACAGACCTTCCACACCTCCACAGTCCAAATACAGACCTTCCACACCTCCACACTCCCTAAGTACAGACCTTCCACACCTCCACACTCCCTGAGTACAGACCTTCAACACCTCCACACCCCGAGTAGACCTTCCACACCTCCACACTCCTGAGTACAGACCTTCCCACACCTCCACACTTCCTGAGTACAGAGCTTCCACACCTCCACACTCCGAGTACAGAACTTACCACACCTCCAGAGTCCGAGTACAGACCTTCACATACCTCCACACTCCGAGTACAGACATTCCCACACCTCCACACTCTGAGTACAGACCTTCCCACACATCCACACTGCCTGCGTACAGACCTTCCACCCCTCCACACTGAGTACAGACCTTCCCACACCTCCACAGTCCCTGAGTACAGACCTTCTTCACCTCTACACTCCAAATACAGACCTTCCCACACCTCCACACTCCCTGAGTACAGACCTTCCACATATCCACACTCACTGAGTACAGACCTTCCGCACCTCCACACGCCCTGAGTACAGACCTTCCCACACCTCCACACTCCCTCAGTACAGACCTTCCACACCTCCACACTCCGAGTACAAACGTTCCACAAATCCACACTCCGTGAGTACAGACCTTCCAGACTCCCTGACTACAGACCTTCCGCACCACCACACTCCTGAGTAGGGACCTTCCACACCTCCACACTCCGACTACAGATCTTCTTGCACCTCCACGCTCCCTGAGTACAAACCTTCCCACACCTCCACACTCCCTGAGTGCTGATCTTCCCACATCTCCACACTCCGAGTACAGACCTTCCTCACATCCCAACTCCATGAGTACAGACCTTCCCACAGATCCACACTCACTGAGTACAGACGTTCCCAAACCTCACATTCCAAGTACACACGTTCCACAACTCCACACTCCAAATACAGACCTTCCCGCACCTCCACACTCCCTGAGTACATACCTTCCACACCTCCACACTCCCTGAGTACATACCTTCTACACCTCCACACTCCGAGTACAAACCTTCCACACCTCCACACTCCCTGAGTACATACCTTCCACACCTCCACACTCCTGAGTACATACCTTCGACACCTCCACACTCCGAGTACAAACCTTCCACACCTCCACACTCCCTGAGTACAGACCTTCCCACATCTCCACACTCCCAGAGTACAGACATTCCCACACCTCCACACTCCGAGTACAGACCTTCCCACACCTCCACACTACGAGTACAGACCTTCCACACCTCCACACTCTCCGAGTACAGACCTTCCACACCTCCACACTCCGAGTACAGACATTCCGCACCTCCACACACCCTGAGTACAGACCTTCCACACCTCCTCACTCCGAGTACAGACCTTCCCACACCTCCACACTCCCTGAGTACAGACCTTCGGCACCTCCACACTCCCTGAGTACAGACCTTCCGCACCTCCACACTCCGAGTACATTTCTTCCGCACCTCCACACTCCTGAGTACAGACCTTCCCACAGCTCCACACTCCCTGAGTACAGACCTTCGGCATCTCCACACTCCTGAGTGCAGACCTTCCGCACCTCCACACTCCGAGTACATTTCATCCGCACCCCCACACTCCCTGAGTACAGACCTTCAGCACCTCCACACTCCCTGAGTACAGACCTTCCACACCTCCACACTCCCTGAGTACAGATCTTCCACACCTCCACAGTACCTGAGAACAGACCTTCCTCACCTCCGCAATCCAAGTACACACCTTGCACTCCAAGTACAAACCAAGCACACCTCCACAGTCCGAGTACAGACCTTCCACACCTCCTCACTCCGAGTACAGACCTTCCCACACCTCCACATCCCTGAGTACAGACCTTCCGCACCTCCACACTCCGAGTACAGACCTTCCCACACATCCACATCCCTGAGTACACACCTTCCACACCTCCACACTCCGAGTACAGACCTTCCGCACCTACACACTCCCTGAGTACAGACCTTCCCACACCTCCACATCCCTGAGTACAGACCTTCCGCACCTCCACACTCCGAGTACAGACCTTCCCACACATCCACATCCCTGAGTACACACCTTCCGCACCTCCACACTCCAAATACAGACCTTCCACACCTCCAGACTCCGAGTACAGACCTTCCACATCTCCACACTCCGACTACAGACCTTCCCACACCTCCACACTCCGAGTACAGACCTTCCCTCACCTCCACACTTCGAGTACAGACCTTCTACACCTCCACACTCCGAGTACAGACCTTCGACAACTCCACACTCCGAGTACAGATCTTCCGCACCTCCACACTCCTGAGTACAGACCTTCCCACACCTCCACACTCCGAGTACAGACCTTCCACACCTCCACACTCCGAGTACAGACATTCCGCACCTCCACACACCCTGAGTATAGACCTTCCACACCTCCTCACTCCGAGTACAGACCTTCCGCACCTCCACACTCCTGAGTACAGACCTTCCCACAGCTCCACACTCCCTGAGTACAGACCTTCGGCACCTCCACACTCCCTGAGTGCAGACCTTCCGCACCTCCACACTCAGAGTACATTTCATCCGCACCTCCACACTCCCTGTGTACAGACCTTCAGCACCTCCACACTCCCTGAGTACAGACCTTCCACACCTCCACACTCCGAGTACAGACCTTACCACACCTAAACACTCCAAGTACAGACCTTCTTCACCTCGACACTCCGAGTACAGACCTTCCACACCTCCACAGTCCGAGTACAGACCTTCCACACCTCCACACTCCCTGAGTACAGAGCTTCCACACCTCCACAGTCCGAGTAAAGACCTTACCACACCTCCACAGTCCGAGTACAGACCTTCCCACACATCCACATTCCATGAGTACAGACATTCCCGCACCTCCACACTCCCTGAGTACAGACCTTCCCACACCCACACTCCCTGAGTACGGACCTTCCACACCTCCACACACCAAGTACAGATCTTCTTGCACCTCCACACTCCCTGAGTACAAACCTTCCCACACCTCCACACTCCCTGAGTACTGATCTTCCCGCACCTCCACACTCAGAGTACAAACCTTCCCATACCTCCACACTCCGAGTACAGACCTTCCTCACCTCCCCACTCCGAGTACAGACCTTCCCACACATCCACACTCCCTGAGTACAGACCTTCCACACCTCCACACTCCCTGAGTACAGTCCTTCCACACCTCCACACTCCGAGTACAGACATTCCGCACCTCCACACTCCCGGAGTACAGACCTTCCACACCTCCACACTCTGAGTACAGACCTTCCCACACCTCCACACTCCGAGTACAGACCTTCCACACCTCCACACTCCCTGAGTACAGATCTTCCACATCTCCACAGTACCTGAGAACAGACCTTCTGCACCTCCACACCTCCCTGAGTACAGACCTTCCACACCTTCACACTCCCTGAGTACAGACCTTCCACACCTCCTCACTCCGAGTACAGACCTTCCCACACCTCCACACTCCCTGAGTACAGACCTTCCGCACCTCCACACTCCCTGAGTACAGACCTTCCCACACCTTCACATCCCTGAGTACAGACCTTCCGCACCTCCACACTCCAAATACAGACCTTCCCACACCTCCACACTCCGAGTACAGAACTTCCACACCTCCACACTCCGAGTACAGACCTTCCGCACCTCCACACTCCCTGAGTACAGACCTTCCACACCTCCACACTCCCTGAGTACAGACCTTCCACACCTCCACACTCTGAGTACAGACCTTCCCACTCCTCCACACTCCGAGTACAGACCTTCGACAACTCCACACTCCGAGTACAGATCTTCCGCACCTCCACACTCCTGAGTACAGACCTCTCCACACATCCACACTCCGAGTACAGACCTTCCACACCTCCACACTCCGAGTACAGACATTCCGCACCTCCACACACCCTGAGTACAGACATTCCACACCTCCTCACTCCGAGTACAGACCTTCCCACACCATCACACTCCCTGAGTACAGACCTTCGGCACCTCCACACTCCCTGAGTACAGACCTTCCGCACCTCCACACTCCGAGTACAGACCTTCCCACACCTCCACACTCCCTGAGTACAGACCTTCGGCATCTCCACACTCCCTGAGTGCAGACCTTCCGCACCTCCACACTCCGAGTACATTTCATCCGCACCCCCACACTCCCTGAGTACAGACCTTCAGCACCTCCACACTCCCTGAGTACAGACCTTCCACACCTCCACACTCCCTGAGTACAGATCTTCCACACCTCCACAGTACCTGAGAACAGACCTTCCTCACCTCCGCAATCCAAGTACACACCTTGCACTCCAAGTACAAACCAAGCACACCTCCACACTCCCTGAGTACAGACCTTCCACACCTCCACACTCCGAGTACAGACATTCCGCACCTCCACACTCCCGGAGTACAGACCTTCCCACACCTCCACATCCCTGAGTACAGACCTTCCGCACCTCCACACTCCGAGTACAGACCTTCCCACACATCCACATCCCTGAGTACACACCTTCCGCACCTCCACACTCCAAATACAGACCTTCCACACCTCCAGACTCCGAGTACAGCCCTTCCACATCTCCACACTCCGACTACAGACCTTCCCACACCTCCACACTCCGAGTACAGACCTTCCCTCACCTCCACACTTCGAGTACAGACCTTCTACACCTCCACACTCCGAGTACAGACTTTCGACAACTCCACACTCCGAGTACAGATCTTCCGCACCTCCACACTCCTGAGTACAGACCTTCCCACACCTCCACACTCCGAGTACAGACCTTCCACACCTCCACACTCCGAGTACAGACATTCCGCACCTCCACACACCCTGAGTACAGACCTTCCACACCTCCTCACTCCGAGTACAGACCTTCCGCACCTCCACACTCCTGAGTACAGACCTTCCCACAGCTCCACACTCCCTGAGTACTGATCTTCCCGCACCTCCACACTCAGAGTACAAACCTTCCCACACCTCCACACTCCGAGTACAGACCTTCCTCACCTCCCCACTCCGAGTACAGACCTTCCCACACACCCACACTCCCTGAGTACAGACCTTCCACACCTCCACACTCCCTGAGTACAGACCTTCCACACCTCCACACTCCGAGTACAGACATTCCGCACCTCCACACTCCCGGAGTACAGACCTTCCACACCTCCACACTCTGAGTACAGACCTTCCCACACCTCCACACTCCGAGTACAGACCTTCCACACCTCCACACTCCCTGAGTACAGATCTTCCACATCTCCACAGTACCTGAGAACAGACCTTCCGCACCTCCACACCTCCCTGAGTACAGACCTTCCACACCTTCACACTCCCTGAGTACAGACCTTCCACACCTCCACACTGTGAGTACAGACCTTCCCACACCTCCTCACTCCGAGTACAGACCTTCCCACACCTCCACACTCCCTGAGTACAGACCTTCCGCAACTCCACACTCCCTGAGTACAGACCTTCCCACACCTTCACATCCCTGAGTACAGACCTTCCGCACCTCCACACTCCAAATACAGACCTTCCCACACCTCCACACTCCAAATACAGACCTTCCACACCTCCAGACTCCGAGTACAGACCTTCCACATCTCCACACTCCGACTACAGACCTTCCCACACCTCCACACTCCGAGTACAGACCTTCCCTCACCTCCACACTTCGAGTACAGACCTTCTACACCTCCACACTCCGAGTACAGACCTTCGACAACTCCACACTCCGAGTACAGATCTTCCGCACCTCCACACTCCTGAGTACAGACCTTCCCACACCTCCACACTCCGAGTACAGACCTTCCACACCTCCACACTCCGAGTACAGACATTCCGCACCTCCACACTCCCTGAGTACAGACCTTCCACACCTCCTCACTCCGAGTACAGACCTTCCGCACCTCCACACTCCTGAGTACAGACCTTCCCACAGGTCCACACTCCCTGAGTACAGACCTTCGGCACCTCCACACTCCCTGAGTGCAGACCTTCCGCACCTCCACACTCAGAGTACATTTCATCCGCACCTCCACACTCCCTGTGTACAGACCTTCAGCACCTCCACACTCCCTGAGTACAGACCTTCCACACCTCCACACTCCTGAGTAGGGACCTTCCACACCTCCACACTCCGACTACAGATCTTCTTGCACCTCCACGCTCCCTGAGTACAAACCTTCCCACACCTCCACACTCCCTGAGTGCTGATCTTCCCACATCTCCACACTCCGAGTACAGACCTTCCTCACCTCCCAACTCCATGAGTACAGACCTTCCCACAGATCCACACTCACTGAGTACAGACGTTCCCAAACCTCCACATTCCGAGTACACACGTTCCACAACTCCACACTCCAAATACAGACCTTCCCGCACCTCCACACTCCCTGAGTACATACCTTCCACACCTCCACACTCCCTGAGTAAATACCTTCTACACCTCCACACTCCGAGTACAAACCTTCCACACCTCCACACTCCCTGAGTACATACGTTCCACACCTCCACACTCCCTGAGTACATACCTTCGACACCTCCACACTCCGAGTACAAACCTTCCACACCTCCACACTCCCTGAGTACAGACCTTCCCACATCTCCACACTCCCAGAGTACAGACATTCCCACACCTCCACACTCCGAGTACAGACCTTCCCACACCTCCACACTCCGAGTACAGACCTTCCACACCTCCACACTCTCCGAGTACAGACCTTCCACACCTCCACACTCCGAGTACAGACATTCCGCACCTCCACACACCCTGAGTACAGACCTTCCACACTTCCTCACTCCGAGTACAGACCTTCCCACACCTCCACACTCCCTGAGTACAGACCTTCGGCACCTCCACACTCCCTGAGTACAGACCTTCCGCACCTCCACACTCCGAGTACATTTCTTCCGCACCTCCACACTCCTGAGTACAGACCTTCAGCACCTCCACACTCCCTGAGTACAGACCTTCCACACCTCCACACTCCCTGAGTACAGATCTTCCACACCTCCACAGTACCTGAGAACAGACCTTCCTCACCTCCGCAATCCAAGTACACACCTTGCACTCCAAGTACAAACCAAGCACACCTCCACAGTCCGAGTACAGACCTTCCACACCTCCTCACTCCGAGTACAGACCTTCCCACACCTCCACATCCCTGAGTACAGACCTTCCGCACCTCCACACTCCGAGTACAGACCTTCCCACACATCCACATCCCTGAGTACACACCTTCCACACCTCCACACTCCGAGTACAGACCTTCCGCACCTACACACTCCCTGAGTACAGACCTTCCCACACCTCCACATCCCTGAGTACAGACCTTCCGCACCTCCACACTCCGAGTACAGACCTTCCCACACATCCACATCCCTGAGTACACACCTTCCGCACCTCCACACTCCAAATACAGACCTTCCACACCTCCAGACTCCGAGTACAGACCTTCCACATCTCCACACTCCGACTACAGACCTTCCCACACCTCCACACTCCGAGTACAGACCTTACCACACCTAAACACTCCAAGTACAGACCTTCTTCACCTCGACACTCCGAGTACAGACCTTCCACACCTCCACAGTCCGAGTACAGACCTTCCACACCTCCACACTCCCTGAGTACAGAGCTTCCACACCTCCACAGTCCGAGTAAAGACCTTACCACACCTCCACAGTCCGAGTACAGACCTTCCCACACATCCACATTCCATGAGTACAGACATTCCCGCACCTCCACACTCCCTGAGTACAGACCTTCTCACACCCACACTCCCTGAGTACGGACCTTCCACACCTCCACACACCAAGTACAGATCTTCTTGCACCTCCACACTCCCTGAGTACAAACCTTCCCACACCTCCACACTCCCTGAGTACTGATCTTCCCGCACCTCCACACTCAGAGTACAGACCTTCCCACACATCCACACTCCCTGAGTACAGACCTTCCACACCTCCACACTCCCTGAGTACAGTCCTTCCACACCTCCACACTCCGAGTACAGACATTCCGCACCTCCACACTCCCGGAGTACAGACCTTCCACACCTCCACACTCTGAGTACAGACCTTCCCACACCTCCACACTCCGAGTACAGACCTTCCACACCTCCACACTCCCTGAGTACAGATCTTCCACATCTCCACAGTACCTGAGAACAGACCTTCCGCACCTCCACACCTCCCTGAGTACAGACCTTCCACACCTTCACACTCCCTGAGTACAGACCTTCCACACCTCCTCACTCCGAGTACAGACCTTCCCACACCTCCACACTCCCTGAGTACAGACCTTCCGCACCTCCACACTCCCTGAGTACAGACCTTCCCACACCTTCACATCCCTGAGTACAGACCTTCCGCACCTCCACACTCCAAATACAGACCTTCCCACACCTCCACACTCCGAGTACAGACCTTCCACACCTCCACACTCCGAGTACAGACCTTCCGCACCTCCACACTCCCTGAGTACAGACCTTCCACACCTCCACACTCCCTGAGTACAGACCTTCCACACCTCCACACTCTGAGTACAGACCTTCCCACTCCTCCACACTCCGAGTACAGACCTTCGACAACTCCACACTCCGAGTACAGATCTTCCGCACCTCCACACTCCTGAGTACAGACCTTCCCACACCTCCACACTCCGAGTACAGACCTTCCACACCTCCACACTCCGAGTACAGACATTCCGCACCTCCACACACCCTGAGTACAGACCTTCCACACCTCCTCACTCCGAGTACAGACCTTCCCACACCATCACACTCCCTGAGTACAGACCTTCGGCACCTCCACACTCCCTGAGTACAGACCTTCCGCACCTCCACACTCCGAGTACAGACCTTCCCACACCTCCACATTCCCTGAGTACAGACCTTCGGCATCTCCACACTCCCTGAGTGCAGACCTTCCGCACCTCCACACTCTGAGTACATTTCATCCGCACCCCCACACTCCCTGAGTACAGACCTTCAGCACCTCCACACTCCCTGAGTACAGACCTTCCACACCTCCACACTCCCTGAGTACAGATCTTCCACACCTCCACAGTACCTGAGAACAGACCTTCCTCACCTCCGCAATCCAAGTACACACCTTGCACTCCAAGTACAAACCAAGCACACCTCCACACTCCCTGAGTACAGACCTTCCACACCTCCACACTCCGAGTACAGACATTCCGCACCTCCACACTCCCGGAGTACAGACCTTCCCACACCTCCACATCCCTGAGTACAGACCTTCCGCACCTCCACACTCCGAGTACAGACCTTCCCACACATCCACATCCCTGAGTACACACCTTCCGCACCTCCACACTCCAAATACAGACCTTCCACACCTCCAGACTCCGAGTACAGCCCTTCCACATCTCCACACTCCGACTACAGACCTTCCCACACCTCCACACTCCGAGTACAGACCTTCCCTCACCTCCACACTTCGAGTACAGACCTTCTACACCTCCACACTCCGAGTACAGACTTTCGACAACTCCACACTCCGAGTACAGATCATCCGCACCTCCACACTCCTGAGTACAGACCTTCCCACACCTCCACACTCCGAGTACAGACCTTCCACACCTCCACACTCCGAGTACAGACATTCCGCACCTCCACACACCCTGAGTACAGACCTTCCACACCTCCTCACTCCGAGTACAGACCTTCCGCACCTCCACACTCCTGAGTACAGACCTTCCCACAGCTCCACACTCCCTGAGTACTGATCTTCCCGCACCTCCACACTCAGAGTACAAACCTTCCCACACCTCCACACTCCGAGTACAGACCTTCCTCACCTCCCCACTCCGAGTACAGACCTTCCCACACACTCACACTCCCTGAGTACAGACCTTCCACACCTCCACACTCCCTGAGTACAGACCTTCCACACCTCCACACTCCGAGTACAGACATTCCGCACCTCCACACTCCCGGAGTACAGACCTTCCACACCTCCACACTCTGAGTACAGACCTTCCCACACCTCCACACTCCGAGTACAGACCTTCCACACCTCCACACTCCCTGAGTACAGATCTTCCACATCTCCACAGTACCTGAGAACAGACCTTCCGCACCTCCACACCTCCCTGAGTACAGACCTTCCACACCTTCACACTCCCTGAGTACAGACCTTCCACACCTCCACACTGTGAGTACAGACCTTCCCACACCTCCTCACTCCGAGTACAGACCTTCCCACACCTCCACACTCCCTGAGTACAGACCTTCCGCAACTCCACACTCCCTGAGTACAGACCTTCCCACACCTTCACATCCCTGAGTACAGACCTTCCGCACCTCCACACTCCAAATACAGACCTTCCCACACCTCCACACTCCAAATACAGACCTTCCACACCTCCAGACTCCGAGTACAGACCTTCCACATCTCCACACTCCGACTACAGACCTTCCCACACCTCCACACTCCGAGTACAGACCTTCCCTCACCTCCACACTTCGAGTACAGACCTTCTACACCTCCACACTCCGAGTACAGACCTTCGACAACTCCACACTCCGAGTACAGATCTTCCGCACCTCCACACTCCTGAGTACAGACCTTCCCACACCTCCACACTCCGAGTACAGACCTTCCGCACCTCCACACTCCTGAGTACAGACCTTCCCACAGGTCCACACTCCCTGAGTACAGACCTTCGGCACCTCCACACTCCCTGAGTGCAGACCTTCCGCACCTCCACACTCAGAGTACATTTCATCCGCACCTCCACACTCCCTGTGTACAGACCTTCAGCACCTCCACACTCCCTGAGTACAGACCTTCCACACCTCCACACTCCGAGTACAGACCTTACCACACCTAAACACTCCAAGTACAGACCTTCTTCACCTCGACACTCCGAGTACAGACCTTCCACACCTCCACAGTCCGAGTACAGACCTTCCACACCTCCACACTCCCTGAGTACAGAGCTTCCACACCTCCACAGTCCGAGTAAAGACCTTACCACACCTCCACAGTCCGAGTACAGACCTTCCCACACATCCACATTCCATGAGTACAGACATTCCCGCACCTCCACACTCCCTGAGTACAGACCTTCCCACACCCACACTCCCTGAGTACGGACCTTCCACACCTCCACACACCAAGTACAGATCTTCTTGCACCTCCACACTCCCTGAGTAGAAACCTTCCCACACCTCCACACTCCCTGAGTACTGATCTTCCCGCACCTCCACACTCAGAGTACAAACCTTCCCACACCTCCACACTCCGAGTACAGACCTTCCTCACCTCCCCACTCCGAGTACAGACCTTCCCACACATCCACACTCCCTGAGTACAGACCTTCCACACCTCCACACTCCCTGAGTACAGTCCTTCCACACCTCCACACTCCGAGTACAGACATTCCGCACCTCCACACTCCCGGAGTACAGACCTTCCTCACCTCCACACTCTGAGTACAGACCTTCCCACACCTCCACACTCCGAGTACAGACCTTCCACACCTCCACACTCCCTGAGTACAGATCTTCCACATCTCCACAGTACCTGAGAACAGACCTTCCGCACCTCCACACCTCCCTGAGTACAGACCTTCCACACCTTCACACTCCCTGAGTACAGACCTTCCACACCTCCACACTCCGAGTACAGACCTTCCACACCTTCACACTCCCTGAGTACAGACCTTCCACACCTCCACACTCTGAGTACAGACCTTCCCACACCTCCACACTCCGAGTACAGACCTTCCACACCTCCACACTCCCTGAGTACAGACCTTCCGCACCTCCACACTCCCTGAGTACAGACCTTCCCACACCTTCACATCCCTGAGTACAGACCTTCCGCACCTCCACACTCCAAATACAGACCTTCCCACACCTCCACACTCCGAGTACAGACCTTCCACACCTCCACACTCCGAGTACAGACCTTCCGCACCTCCACACTCCCTGAGTACAGACCTTCCACACCTCCACACTCCCTGAGTACAGACCTTCCACACCTCCACACTCTGAGTACAGACCTTCCCACTCCTCCACACTCCGAGTACAGACCTTCGACAACTCCACACTCCGAGTACAGATCTTCCGCACCTCCACACTCCTGAGTACAGACCTCTCCACACATCCACACTCCGAGTACAGACCTTCCACACCTCCACACTCCGAATACAGACATTCCGCACCTCCACACACCCTGAGTACAGACATTCCACACCTCCTCACTCCGAGTACAGACCTTCCCACACCATCACACTCCCTGAGTACAGACCTTCGGCACCTCCACACTCCCTGAGTACAGACCTTCCGCACCTCCACACTCCGAGTACATTTCTTCCGCACCTCCACACTCCTGAGTACAGACCTTCCCACAGCTCCACACTCCCTGAGTACAGACCTTCGGCATCTCCACACTCCCATAGTGCAGACCTTCCGCACCTCCACACTCCGAGTACATTTCATCCGCACCCCCACACTCCCTGAGTACAGACCTTCAGCACCTCCACACTCCCTGAGTACAGACCTTCCACACCTCCACACTCCCTGAGTACAGATCTTCCACACCTCCACAGTACCTGAGAACAGACCTTCCTCACCTCCGCAATCCAAGTACACACCTTGTACTCCAAGTACAAACCAAGCACACCTCCACAGTCCGAGTACAGACCTTCCACACCTCCTCACTCCGAGTACAGACCTTCCCACACCTCCACATCCCTGAGTACAGACCTTCCGCACCTCCACACTCCGAGTACAGACCTTCCCACACATCCACATCCCTGAGTACACACCTTCCGCACCTCCACACTCCAAATACAGACCTTCCACACCTCCAGACTCCGAGTACAGCCCTTCCACATCTCCACACTCCAACTACAGACCTTCCCACACCTCCACACTCCGAGTACAGACCTTCCCTCACCTCCACACTTCGAGTACAGACCTTCTACACCTCCACACTCCGAGTACAGACTTTCGACAACTCCACACTCCGAGTACAGATCTTCCGCACCTCCACACTCCTGAGTACAGACCTTCCCACACCTCCACACTCCGAGTACAGACCTTCCACACCTCCACACTCCGAGTACAGACATTCCGCACCTCCACACACCCTGAGTACAGACCTTCCACACCTCCTCACTCCGAGTACAGACCTTCCGCACCTCCACACTCCTGAGTACAGACCTTCCCACAGCTCCACACTCCCTGAGTACAGACCTTCGGCACCTCCACACTCCCTGAGTGCAGACCTTCCGCACCTCCACACTCCGAGTACATTTCATCCGCACCTCCACACTCCCTGAGTACAGACCTTCCCACACCCACACTCCCTGAGTACGGACCTTCCACACCTCCACACACCAAGTACAGATCTTCTTGCACCTCCACACTCCCTGAGTACAAACCTTCCCACACCTCCACACTCCCTGAGTACTGATCTTCCCGCACCTCCACACTCAGAGTACAAACCTTCCCACACCTCCACACTCCGAGTACAGACCTTCCTCACCTCCCCACTCCGAGTACAGACCTTCCCACACATCCACACTCCCTGAGTACAGACCTTCCACACCTCCACACTCCCTGAGTACAGACCTTCCACACCTCCACACTCCGAGTACAGACATTCCGCACCTCCACACTCCCGGAGTACAGACCTTCCACACCTCCACACTCTGAGTACAGACCTTCCCACACCTCCACACTCCGAGTACAGACCTTCCACACCTCCACACTCCCAAAGTACAGATCTTCCACATCTCCACAGTACCTGAGAACAGACCTTCCGCACCTCCACACCTCCCTGAGTACAGACCTTCCACACCTTCACACTCCCTGAGTACAGACCTTCCACACCTCCACACTGTGAGTACAGACCTTCCCACACCTCCTCACTCCGAGTACAGACCTTCCCACACCTCCACACTCCCTGAGTACAGACCTTCCGCACCTCCACACTCCCTGAGTACAGACCTTCCCACACCTTCACATCCCTGAGTACAGACCTTCCGCACCTCCACACTCCAAATACAGACCTTCCCACACCTCCACACTCCGAGTACAGACCTTCCACACCTCCACACTCCGAGTACAGACCTTCCGCACCTCCACACTCCCTGAGTACAGACCTTCCACACCTCCACACTCCCTGAGTACAGACCTTCCACACCTCCACACTCTGAGTACAGACCTTCCCACTCCTCCACACTCCGAGTACAGACCTTCGACAACTCCACACTCCGAGTACAGATCTTCCGCACCTCCACACTCCTGAGTACAGACCTCTCCACACATCCACACTCTGAGTACAGACCTTCCACACCTCCACACTCCGAATACAGACATTCCGCACCTCCACACACCCTGAGTACAGACATTCCACACCTCCTCACTCCGAGTACAGACCTTCCCACACCATCACACTCCCTGAGTACAGACCTTCGGCACCTCCACACTCCCTGAGTACAGACCTTCCGCACCTCCACACTCCGAGTACATTTCTTCCGCACCTCCACACTCCTGAGTACAGACCTTCCCACAGCTCCACACTCCCTGAGTACAGACCTTCGGCATCTCCACACTCCCATAGTGCAGACCTTCCGCACCTCCACACTCCGAGTACATTTCATCCGCACCCCCACACTCCCTGAGTACAGACCTTCAGCACCTCCACACTCCCTGAGTACAGACCTTCCACACCTCCACACTCCCTGAGTACAGATCTTCCACACCTCCACAGTACCTGAGAACAGACCTTCCTCACCTCCGCAATCCAAGTACACACCTTGCACTCCAAGTACAAACCAAGCACACCTCCATAGTCCGAGTACAGACCTTCCACACCTCCTCACTCCGAGTACAGACCTTCCCACACCTCCACATCCCTGAGTACAGACCTTCCGCACCTCCACACTCCGAGTACAGACCTTCCCACACATCCACATCCCTGAGTACACACCTTCCGCACCTCCACACTCCAAATACAGACCTTCCACACCTCCAGACTCCGAGTACAGCCCTTCCACATCTCCACACTCCAACTACAGACCTTCCCACACCTCCACACTCCGAGTACAGACCTTCCCTCACCTCCACACTTCGAGTACAGACCTTCTACACCTCCACACTCCGAGTACAGACTTTCGACAACTCCACACTCCGAGTACAGATCTTCCGCACCTCCACACTCCTGAGTACAGACCTTCCCACACCTCCACACTCCGAGTACAGACCTTCCACACCTCCACACTCCGAGTACAGACATTCCGCACCTCCACACACCCTGAGTACAGACCTTCCACACCTCCTCACTCCGAGTACAGACCTTCCGCACCTCCACACTCCTGAGTACAGACCTTCCCACAGCTCCACACTCCCTGAGTACAGACCTTCGGCACCTCCACACTCCCTGAGTGCAGACCTTCCGCACCTCCACACTCCGAGTACATTTCATCCGCACCTCCACACTCCCTGAGTACAGACCTTCCCACACCCACACTCCCTGAGTACGGACCTTCCACACCTCCACACACCAAGTACAGATCTTCTTGCACCTCCACACTCCCTGAGTACAAACCTTCCCACACCTCCACACTCCCTGAGTACTGATCTTCCCGCACCTCCACACTCAGAGTACAAACCTTCCCACACCTCCGCACTCCGAGTACAGACCTTCCTCACCTCCCCACTCCGAGTACAGACCTTCCCACACATCCACACTCCCTGAGTACAGACCTTCCACACCTCCACACTCCCTGAGTACAGACCTTCCACACCTCCACACTCCGAGTACAGACATTCCGCACCTCCACACTCCCGGAGTACAGACCTTCCACACCTCCACACTCTGAGTACAGACCTTCCCACACCTCCACACTCCGAGTACAGACCTTCCACACCTCCACACTCCCAAAGTACAGATCTTCCACATCTCCACAGTACCTGAGAACAGACCTTCCGCACCTCCACACCTCCCTGAGTACAGACCTTCCACACCTTCACACTCCCTGAGTACAGACCTTCCACACCTCCACACTGTGAGTACAGACCTTCCCACACCTCCTCACTCCGAGTACAGACCTTCCCACACCTCCACACTCCCTGAGTACAGACCTTCCGCACCTCCACACTCCCTGAGTACAGACCTTCCCACACCTTCACATCCCTGAGTACAGACCTTCCGCACCTCCACACTCCAAATACAGACCTTCCCACACCTCCACACTCCGAGTACAGACCTTCCACACCTCCACACTCCAAGTACAGACCTTCCGCACCTCCACACTCCCTGAGTACAGACCTTCCACACCTCCACACTCCCTGAGTACAGACCTTCCACACCACCACACTCTGTGTACAGACCTTCCCACTCCTCCACAGTCCGAGTACAGACCTTCGACAACTCCACACTCCGAGTACATATCTTCCGCACCTCCACACTCCTGAGTACAGACCTTCCCACACCTCCACACTCCGAGTACAGACCTTCCACACCTCCACACTCCGAGTACAGACATTCCGCACCTCCACACACCCTGAGTACAGACCTTCCACACCTCCTCACTCCGAGTACAGACCTTCCCACACCTCCACACTTCCTGAGTACAGACCTTCGGCACCTCCACACTCCCTGAGTACAGACCTTCCGCACCTCCACACTCCGAGTACATTTCTTCCGCACCTCCTCACTCCTGAGTACAGACCTTCCCACAGCTCCACACTCCCTGAGTACAGACCTTCGGCATCTCCACACTCCCTGAGTGCAGACCTTCCGCACCTCCACACTCCGAGTACATTTCATCCGCACCGCCACACTCCCTGAGTACAGACCTTCAGCACCTCCACACTCCCTGAGTACAGACCTTCCACACCTCCACACTCCCTGAGTACAGATCTTCCACACCTCCACAGTACCTGAGAACAGACCTTCCTCACCTCCGCAATCCAAGTACACACCTTGCACTCCAAGTACAAACCAAGCACACCTCCACAGTCCGAGTACAGACCTTCCACACCTCCTCACTCCGAGTACAGACCTTCCCACACCTCCACATCCCTGAGTACAGACCTTCCGCACCTCCACACTCCGAGTACAGACCTTCCCACACATCCACATCCCTGAGTACACACCTTCCGCACCTCCACACTCCAAATACAGACCTTCCACACCTCCAGACTCCGAGTACAGACCTTCCACATCTCCACACTCCGACTACAGACCTTCCCACACCTCCACACTCCTGAGTACAGACCTTCCCACACCTCCACACTCCGAGTACAGACCTTCCCTCACCTCCACACTTCGAGTACAGACCTTCTACACCTCCACACTCCGAGTACAGACCTTCGACAGCTCCACACTCCGAGTACAGATCTTCCGCACCTCCACACTCCTGAGTACAGACCTTCCCACACCTCCACACTCCGAGTACAGACCTTCCACACCTCCACACTCCGAGTACAGACATTCCGCACCTCCACACACCCTGAGTACAGACCTTCCATACCTCCTCACTCCGAGTACAGACCTTCCGCACCTCCACACTCCTGAGTACAGACCTTCCCACAGCTCCACACTCCCTGAGTACAGACCTTCGGCACCTCCACACTCCCTGAGTGCAGACCTTCCGCACCTCCACACTCAGAGTACATTTCATCCGCACCTCCACACTCCCTGTGTACAGACCTTCAGCACCTCCACACTCCCTGAGTACAGACCTTCCACACCTCCACACTCCGAGTACAGACCTTACCACACCTAAACACTCCAAGTACAGACCTTCTTCACCTCGACACTCCGAGTACAGACCTTCCACACCTCCACAGTCCGAGTACAGACCTTCCACACCTCCACACTCCCTGAGTACAGAGCTTCCACACCTCCACAGTCCGAGTAAAGACCTTACCACACCTCCACAGTCCGAGTACAGACCTTCCCACACATCCACATTCCATGAGTACAGACATTCCCGCACCTCCACACTCCCTGAGTACAGACCTTCCCACACCCACACTCCCTGAGTACGGACCTTCCACACCTCCACACACCAAGTACAGATCTTCTTGCACCTCCACACTCCCTGAGTAGAAACCTTCCCACACCTCCACACTCCCTGAGTACTGATCTTCCCGCACCTCCACACTCAGAGTACAAACCTTCCCACACCTCCACACTCCGAGTACAGACCTTCCTCACCTCCCCACTCCGAGTACAGACCTTCCCACACATCCACACTCCCTGAGTACAGACCTTCCACACCTCCACACTCCCTGAGTACAGTCCTTCCACACCTCCACACTCCGAGTACAGACATTCCGCACCTCCACACTCCCGGAGTACAGACCTTCCTCACCTCCACACTCTGAGTACAGACCTTCCCACACCTCCACACTCCGAGTACAGACCTTCCACACCTCCACACTCCCTGAGTACAGATCTTCCACATCTCCACAGTACCTGAGAACAGACCTTCCGCACCTCCACACCTCCCTGAGTACAGACCTTCCACACCTTCACACTCCCTGAGTACAGACCTTCCACACCTCCACACTCCGAGTACAGACCTTCCACACCTTCACACTCCCTGAGTACAGACCTTCCACACCTCCACACTCTGAGTACAGACCTTCCCACACCTCCACACTCCGAGTACAGACCTTCCACACCTCCACACTCCCTGAGTACAGACCTTCCGCACCTCCACACTCCCTGAGTACAGACCTTCCCACACCTTCACATCCCTGAGTACAGACCTTCCGCACCTCCACACTCCAAATACAGACCTTCCCACACCTCCACACTCCGAGTACAGACCTTCCACACCTCCACACTCCGAGTACAGACCTTCCGCACCTCCACACTCCCTGAGTACAGACCTTCCACACCTCCACACTCCCTGAGTACAGACCTTCCACACCTCCACACTCTGAGTACAGACCTTCCCACTCCTCCACACTCCGAGTACAGACCTTCGACAACTCCACACTCCGAGTACAGATCTTCCGCACCTCCACACTCCTGAGTACAGACCTCTCCACACATCCACACTCCGAGTACAGACCTTCCACACCTCCACACTCCGAATACAGACATTCCGCACCTCCACACACCCTGAGTACAGACATTCCACACCTCCTCACTCCGAGTACAGACCTTCCCACACCATCACACTCCCTGAGTACAGACCTTCGGCACCTCCACACTCCCTGAGTACAGACCTTCCGCACCTCCACACTCCGAGTACATTTCTTCCGCACCTCCACACTCCTGAGTACAGACCTTCCCACAGCTCCACACTCCCTGAGTACAGACCTTCGGCATCTCCACACTCCCATAGTGCAGACCTTCCGCACCTCCACACTCCGAGTACATTTCATCCGCACCCCCACACTCCCTGAGTACAGACCTTCAGCACCTCCACACTCCCTGAGTACAGACCTTCCACACCTCCACACTCCCTGAGTACAGATCTTCCACACCTCCACAGTACCTGAGAACAGACCTTCCTCACCTCCGCAATCCAAGTACACACCTTGTACTCCAAGTACAAACCAAGCACACCTCCACAGTCCGAGTACAGACCTTCCACACCTCCTCACTCCGAGTACAGACCTTCCCACACCTCCACATCCCTGAGTACAGACCTTCCGCACCTCCACACTCCGAGTACAGACCTTCCCACACATCCACATCCCTGAGTACACACCTTCCGCACCTCCACACTCCAAATACAGACCTTCCACACCTCCAGACTCCGAGTACAGCCCTTCCACATCTCCACACTCCAACTACAGACCTTCCCACACCTCCACACTCCGAGTACAGACCTTCCCTCACCTCCACACTTCGAGTACAGACCTTCTACACCTCCACACTCCGAGTACAGACTTTCGACAACTCCACACTCCGAGTACAGATCTTCCGCACCTCCACACTCCTGAGTACAGACCTTCCCACACCTCCACACTCCGAGTACAGACCTTCCACACCTCCACACTCCGAGTACAGACATTCCGCACCTCCACACACCCTGAGTACAGACCTTCCACACCTCCTCACTCCGAGTACAGACCTTCCGCACCTCCACACTCCTGAGTACAGACCTTCCCACAGCTCCACACTCCCTGAGTACAGACCTTCGGCACCTCCACACTCCCTGAGTGCAGACCTTCCGCACCTCCACACTCCGAGTACATTTCATCCGCACCTCCACACTCCCTGAGTACAGACCTTCCCACACCCACACTCCCTGAGTACGGACCTTCCACACCTCCACACACCAAGTACAGATCTTCTTGCACCTCCACACTCCCTGAGTACAAACCTTCCCACACCTCCACACTCCCTGAGTACTGATCTTCCCGCACCTCCACACTCAGAGTACAAACCTTCCCACACCTCCACACTCCGAGTACAGACCTTCCTCACCTCCCCACTCCGAGTACAGACCTTCCCACACATCCACACTCCCTGAGTACAGACCTTCCACACCTCCACACTCCCTGAGTACAGACCTTCCACACCTCCACACTCCGAGTACAGACATTCCGCACCTCCACACTCCCGGAGTACAGACCTTCCACACCTCCACACTCTGAGTACAGACCTTCCCACACCTCCACACTCCGAGTACAGACCTTCCACACCTCCACACTCCCAAAGTACAGATCTTCCACATCTCCACAGTACCTGAGAACAGACCTTCCGCACCTCCACACCTCCCTGAGTACAGACCTTCCACACCTTCACACTCCCTGAGTACAGACCTTCCACACCTCCACACTGTGAGTACAGACCTTCCCACACCTCCTCACTCCGAGTACAGACCTTCCCACACCTCCACACTCCCTGAGTACAGACCTTCCGCACCTCCACACTCCCTGAGTACAGACCTTCCCACACCTTCACATCCCTGAGTACAGACCTTCCGCACCTCCACACTCCAAATACAGACCTTCCCACACCTCCACACTCCGAGTACAGACCTTCCACACCTCCACACTCCGAGTACAGACCTTCCGCACCTCCACACTCCCTGAGTACAGACCTTCCACACCTCCACACTCCCTGAGTACAGACCTTCCACACCTCCACACTCTGAGTACAGACCTTCCCACTCCTCCACACTCCGAGTACAGACCTTCGACAACTCCACACTCCGAGTACAGATCTTCCGCACCTCCACACTCCTGAGTACAGACCTCTCCACACATCCACACTCTGAGTACAGACCTTCCACACCTCCACACTCCGAATACAGACATTCCGCACCTCCACACACCCTGAGTACAGACATTCCACACCTCCTCACTCCGAGTACAGACCTTCCCACACCATCACACTCCCTGAGTACAGACCTTCGGCACCTCCACACTCCCTGAGTACAGACCTTCCGCACCTCCACACTCCGAGTACATTTCTTCCGCACCTCCACACTCCTGAGTACAGACCTTCCCACAGCTCCACACTCCCTGAGTACAGACCTTCGGCATCTCCACACTCCCATAGTGCAGACCTTCCGCACCTCCACACTCCGAGTACATTTCATCCGCACCCCCACACTCCCTGAGTACAGACCTTCAGCACCTCCACACTCCCTGAGTACAGACCTTCCACACCTCCACACTCCCTGAGTACAGATCTTCCACACCTCCACAGTACCTGAGAACAGACCTTCCTCACCTCCGCAATCCAAGTACACACCTTGCACTCCAAGTACAAACCAAGCACACCTCCATAGTCCGAGTACAGACCTTCCACACCTCCTCACTCCGAGTACAGACCTTCCCACACCTCCACATCCCTGAGTACAGACCTTCCGCACCTCCACACTCCGAGTACAGACCTTCCCACACATCCACATCCCTGAGTACACACCTTCCGCACCTCCACACTCCAAATACAGACCTTCCACACCTCCAGACTCCGAGTACAGCCCTTCCACATCTCCACACTCCAACTACAGACCTTCCCACACCTCCACACTCCGAGTACAGACCTTCCCTCACCTCCACACTTCGAGTACAGACCTTCTACACCTCCACACTCCGAGTACAGACTTTCGACAACTCCACACTCCGAGTACAGATCTTCCGCACCTCCACACTCCTGAGTACAGACCTTCCCACACCTCCACACTCCGAGTACAGACCTTCCACACCTCCACACTCCGAGTACAGACATTCCGCACCTCCACACACCCTGAGTACAGACCTTCCACACCTCCTCACTCCGAGTACAGACCTTCCGCACCTCCACACTCCTGAGTACAGACCTTCCCACAGCTCCACACTCCCTGAGTACAGACCTTCGGCACCTCCACACTCCCTGAGTGCAGACCTTCCGCACCTCCACACTCCGAGTACATTTCATCCGCACCTCCACACTCCCTGAGTACAGACCTTCCCACACCCACACTCCCTGAGTACGGACCTTCCACACCTCCACACACCAAGTACAGATCTTCTTGCACCTCCACACTCCCTGAGTACAAACCTTCCCACACCTCCACACTCCCTGAGTACTGATCTTCCCGCACCTCCACACTCAGAGTACAAACCTTCCCACACCTCCGCACTCCGAGTACAGACCTTCCTCACCTCCCCACTCCGAGTACAGACCTTCCCACACATCCACACTCCCTGAGTACAGACCTTCCACACCTCCACACTCCCTGAGTACAGACCTTCCACACCTCCACACTCCGAGTACAGACATTCCGCACCTCCACACTCCCGGAGTACAGACCTTCCACACCTCCACACTCTGAGTACAGACCTTCCCACACCTCCACACTCCGAGTACAGACCTTCCACACCTCCACACTCCCAAAGTACAGATCTTCCACATCTCCACAGTACCTGAGAACAGACCTTCCGCACCTCCACACCTCCCTGAGTACAGACCTTCCACACCTTCACACTCCCTGAGTACAGACCTTCCACACCTCCACACTGTGAGTACAGACCTTCCCACACCTCCTCACTCCGAGTACAGACCTTCCCACACCTCCACACTCCCTGAGTACAGACCTTCCGCACCTCCACACTCCCTGAGTACAGACCTTCCCACACCTTCACATCCCTGAGTACAGACCTTCCGCACCTCCACACTCCAAATACAGACCTTCCCACACCTCCACACTCCGAGTACAGACCTTCCACACCTCCACACTCCAAGTACAGACCTTCCGCACCTCCACACTCCCTGAGTACAGACCTTCCACACCTCCACACTCCCTGAGTACAGACCTTCCACACCACCACACTCTGTGTACAGACCTTCCCACTCCTCCACAGTCCGAGTACAGACCTTCGACAACTCCACACTCCGAGTACATATCTTCCGCACCTCCACACTCCTGAGTACAGACCTTCCCACACCTCCACACTCCGAGTACAGACCTTCCACACCTCCACACTCCGAGTACAGACATTCCGCACCTCCACACACCCTGAGTACAGACCTTCCACACCTCCTCACTCCGAGTACAGACCTTCCCACACCTCCACACTTCCTGAGTACAGACCTTCGGCACCTCCACACTCCCTGAGTACAGACCTTCCGCACCTCCACACTCCGAGTACATTTCTTCCGCACCTCCTCACTCCTGAGTACAGACCTTCCCACAGCTCCACACTCCCTGAGTACAGACCTTCGGCATCTCCACACTCCCTGAGTGCAGACCTTCCGCACCTCCACACTCCGAGTACATTTCATCCGCACCGCCACACTCCCTGAGTACAGACCTTCAGCACCTCCACACTCCCTGAGTACAGACCTTCCACACCTCCACACTCCCTGAGTACAGATCTTCCACACCTCCACAGTACCTGAGAACAGACCTTCCTCACCTCCGCAATCCAAGTACACACCTTGCACTCCAAGTACAAACCAAGCACACCTCCACAGTCCGAGTACAGACCTTCCACACCTCCTCACTCCGAGTACAGACCTTCCCACACCTCCACATCCCTGAGTACAGACCTTCCGCACCTCCACACTCCGAGTACAGACCTTCCCACACATCCACATCCCTGAGTACACACCTTCCGCACCTCCACACTCCAAATACAGACCTTCCACACCTCCAGACTCCGAGTACAGACCTTCCACATCTCCACACTCCGACTACAGACCTTCCCACACCTCCACACTCCTGAGTACAGACCTTCCCACACCTCCACACTCCGAGTACAGACCTTCCCTCACCTCCACACTTCGAGTACAGACCTTCTACACCTCCACACTCCGAGTACAGACCTTCGACAGCTCCACACTCCGAGTACAGATCTTCCGCACCTCCACACTCCTGAGTACAGACCTTCCCACACCTCCACACTCCGAGTACAGACCTTCCACACCTCCACACTCCGAGTACAGACATTCCGCACCTCCACACACCCTGAGTACAGACCTTCCATACCTCCTCACTCCGAGTACAGACCTTCCGCACCTCCACACTCCTGAGTACAGACCTTCCCACAGCTCCACACTCCCTGAGTACAGACCTTCCACACCTCCACACTCCGAGTACAGACCTTACCACACCCAAACACTCCAAGTACAGACCTTCTTCAACTCGACACTCCGAGTACAGACCTTCCACACCTCCACAGTCCGAGTACAGACCTTCCACACCTCCACACTCCCTGAGTACAGAGCTTCCACACCTCCACAGTCCGAGTAAACACCTTACCACACCTGCACAGTCCGAGTACAGACCTTCCCACACATCCACATTCCATGAGTACAGACATTCCCGCACCTCCACACTCCCTGAGTACAGACCTTCCCACACCCACACTCCCTGAGTACGGACCTTCCACACCTCCACACACTAAGTACAGATCTTCTTGCACCTCCACACTCCCTGAGTAGAAACCTTCCCACACCTCCACACTCCCTGAGTACTGATCTTCCCGCACCTCCACACTCAGAGTACAAACCTTCCCACACCTCCACACTCCGAGTACAGACCTTCCTCACCTCCCCACTCCGAGTACAGAAGTTCCCACACATCCACACTCCCTGAGTACAGACCTTCCACACCTCCACACTCCCTGAGTACAGACCTTCCACACCTCCACACTCCGAGTACAGACATTCCGCACCTCCACACTCCCGGAGTACAGACCTTCCACACCTCCACACTCTGAGTACAGACCTTCCCACACCTCCACACTCCGAGTACAGACCTTCCACACCTCCACACTCCTGAGTACAGATCTTCCACATCTCCACAGTACCTGAGAACCAACCTTCCTCACCTCCGCACTCCAAGTACAAACCTTTCACACCTCCACAGTCCAAGTACAGACCTTCCACACCTCCTCACTCCGAGTACAGACCTTCCCACACCTCCACAGTCCGAGGACAGACCTTCCCACACCTCTACTCTCTGAATACAGACCTTCCCGCACCTCCACACTCCCTGAGTACAGACCTTCCGCACCTCTACACTCCGAGTACAGACCTTCCGCACCTCCACACCTCCCTGAGTACAGACCTTCCACACCTTCACACTCCCTGAGTACAGACCTTCCACACCTCCACACTCTGAGTACAGACCTTCCCACACCTCCTCACTCCGAGTACAGACCTTCCCACACCTCCACACTCCCTGAGTACAGACCTTCCGCACCTCCACACTCCTGAGTACAGACCTTCCCACACCTCCACACTCCGAGTACAGACCTTCCACACCTCCACACTCCGAGTACAGACATTCCGCACCTCCACACACCCTGAGTACAGACCTTCCATACCTCCTCACTCCGAGTACAGACCTTCCGCACCTCCACACTCCTGAGTACAGACCTTCCCACAGCTCCACACTCCCTGAGTACAGACCTTCCACACCTCCACACTCTGAGTACAGACCTTCCCACACCTCCACACTCCGACTACAGACCTTCCACACCTCCACACTCCCTGAGTACAGATCTTCCACATCTCCACAGTACCTGAGAACCAACCTTCCTCACCTCCGCACTCCAAGTACAAACCTTTCACACCTCCACAGTCCAAGTACAGACCTTCCACACCTCCTCACTCCGAGTACAGACCTTCCCACACCTCCACAGTCCGAGGACAGACCTTCCCACACCTCTACTCTCTGAATACAGACCTTCCCGCACCTCCACACTCCCTGAGTACAGACCTTCCGCACCTCTACACTCCGAGTACAGACCTTCCGCACCTCCACACCTCCCTGAGTACAGACCTTCCACACCTTCACACTCCCTGAGTACAGACCTTCCACACCTCCACACTCTGAGTACAGACCTTCCCACACCTCCTCACTCCGAGTACAGACCTTCCCACACCTCCACACTCCCTGAGTACAGACCTTCCGCACCTCCACACTCCTGAGTACAGACCTTCCCACACCTCCACACTCCGAGTACAGACCTTCCACACCTCCACACTCCGAGTACAGACATTCCGCACCTCCACACACCCTGAGTACAGACCTTCCATACCTCCTCACTCCGAGTACAGACCTTCCGCACCTCCACACTCCTGAGTACAGACCTTCCCACAGCTCCACACTCCCTGAGTACAGACCTTCCACACCTCCACACTCCGAGTACAGACCTTACCACACCCAAACACTCCAAGTACAGACCTTCTTCAACTCGACACTCCGAGTACAGACCTTCCACACCTCCACAGTCCGAGTACAGACCTTCCACACCTCCACACTCCCTGAGTACAGAGCTTCCACACCTCCACAGTCCGAGTAAACACCTTACCACACCTCCACAGTCCGAGTACAGACCTTCCCACACATCCACATTCCATGAGTACAGACATTCCCGCACCTCCACACTCCCTGAGTACAGACCTTCCCACACCCACACTCCCTGAGTACGGACCTTCCACACCTCCACACACCAAGTACAGATCTTCTTGCACCTCCACACTCCCTGAGTAGAAACCTTCCCACACCTCCACACTCCCTGAGTACTGATCTTCCCGCACCTCCACACTCAGAGTACAAACCTTCCCACACCTCCACACTCCGAGTACAGACCTTCCTCACCTCCCCACTCCGAGTACAGAAGTTCCCACACATCCACACTCCCTGAGTACAGACCTTCCACACCTCCACACTCCCTGAGTACAGACCTTCCACACCTCCACACTCCGAGTACAGACATTCCGCACCTCCACACTCCTGAGTACAGACCTTCCCACAGCTCCACACTCCCTGAGTACAGACCTTCCACACCTCCACACTCCGAGTACAGACCTTACCACACCCAAACACTCCAAGTACAGACCTTCTTCAACTCGACACTCCGAGTACAGACCTTCCACACCTCCACAGTCCGAGTACAGACCTTCCACACCTCCACACTCCCTGAGTACAGAGCTTCCACACCTCCACAGTCCGAGTAAACACCTTACCACACCTCCACAGTCCGAGTACAGACCTTCCCACACATCCACATTCCATGAGTACAGACATTCCCGCACCTCCACACTCCCTGAGTACAGACCTTCCCACACCCACACTCCCTGAGTACGGACCTTCCACACCTCCACACACCAAGTACAGATCTTCTTGCACCTCCACACTCCCTGAGTAGAACCTTCCCACACCTCCACACTCCCTGAGTACTGATCTTCCCGCACCTCCACACTCAGAGTACAAACCTTCCCACACCTCCACACTGCGAGTACAGACCTTCCTCACCTCCCCACTCCGAGTACAGAAGTTCCCACACATCCACACTCCCTGAGTACAGACCTTCCACACCTCCACACTCCCTGAGTACAGACCTTCCACACCTCCACACTCCGAGTACAGACATTCCGCACCTCCACACTCCCGGAGTACAGACCTTCCACACCTCCACACTCTGAGTACAGACCTTCCCACACCTCCACACTCCGAGTACAGACCTTCCACACCTCCACACTCCCTGAGTACAGATCTTCCACATCTCCACAGTACCTGAGAACCAACCTTCCTCACCTCCGCACTCCAAGTACAAACCTTTCACACCTCCACAGTCCAAGTACAGACCTTCCACACCTCCTCACTCCGAGTACAGACCTTCCCACACCTCCACAGTCCGAGGACAGACCTTCCCACACCTCTACTCTCTGAATACAGACCTTCCCGCACCTCCACACTCCCTGAGTACAGACCTTCCGCACCTCCACACTCCGAGTACAGACCTTCCGCACCTCCACACCTCCCTGAGTACAGACCTTCCACACCTTCACACTCCCTGAGTACAGACCTTCCACACCTCCACACTCTGAGTACAGACCTTCCCACACCTCCTCACTCCGAGTACAGACCTTCCCACACCTCCACACTCCCTGAGTACAGACCTTCCGCACCTCCACACTCCCTGAGTACAGACCTTCCCACACCTTCACATCCCTGAGTACAGACCTTCCGCACCTCCACACTCCAAATACAGACCATCGCACACCTCCACACTCCGAGTACAGACCTTCCACACCTCCACACTCCGAGTACAGACCTTCCGCACCTCCACACTCCCTGAGTACAGACCTTCCACACCTCCACACTCCCTGAGTACAGACCTTCCACACCTCCACACTCTGAGTACAGACCTTCCCACTCCTCCACACTCCGAGTACAGACCTTCGACAACTCCACACTCCGAGTACAGATCTTCCGCACCTCCACACTCCTGAGTACAGACCTTCCCACAGCTCCACACTCCCTGAGTACAGACCTTCGGCACCTCCACACTCCCTGAGTGCAGACCTTCCGCACCTCCACACTCCGAGTACATTTCATCCGCACCTCCACACTCCCTGAGTACAGACCTTCCCACACCCACACTCCCTGAGTACGGACCTTCCACACCTCCACACACCAAGTACAGATCTTCTTGCACCTCCACACTCCCTGAGTACAAACCTTCCCACACCTCCACACTCCCTGAGTACTGATCTTCCCGCACCTCCACACTCAGAGTACAAACCTTCCCACACCTCCACACTCCGAGTACAGACCTTCCTCACCTCCGCACTCCGAGTACAGACCTTCCCACACATCCACACTCCCTGAGTACAGACCTTCCACACCTCCACACTCCCTGAGTACAGACCTTCCACACCTCCACACTCCGAGTACAGACATTCCGCACCTCCACACTCCCGGAGTACAGACCTTCCACACCTCCACACTCTGAGTACAGACCTTCCCACACCTCCACACTCCGAGTACAGACCTTCCACACCTCCACACTCCCAAAGTACAGATCTTCCACATCTCCACAGTACCTGAGAACAGACCTTCCGCACCTCCACACCTCCCTGAGTACAGACCTTCCACACCTTCACACTCCCTGAGTACAGACCTTCCACACCTCCACACTGTGAGTACAGACCTTCCCACACCTCCTCACTCCGAGTACAGACCTTCCCACACCTCCACACTCCCTGAGTACAGACCTTCCGCACCTCCACACTCCCTGAGTACAGACCTTCCCACACCTTCACATCCCTGAGTACAGACCTTCCGCACCTCCACACTCCAAATACAGACCTTCCCACACCTCCACACTCCGAGTACAGACCTTCCACACCTCCACACTCCGAGTACAGACCTTCCGCACCTCCACACTCCCTGAGTACAGACCTTCCACACCTCCACACTCCCTGAGTACAGACCTTCCACACCACCACACTCTGAGTACAGACCTTCCCACTCCTCCACAGTCCGAGTACAGACCTTCGACAACTCCACACTCCGAGTACATATCTTCCGCACCTCCACACTCCTGAGTACAGACCTTCCCACACCTCCACACTCCGAGTACAGACCTTCCACACCTCCACACTCCGAGTACAGACATTCCGCACCTCCACACACCCTGAGTACAGACCTTCCACACCTCCTCACTCCGAGTACAGACCTTCCCACACCTCCACACTTCCTGAGTACAGACCTTCCGCACCTCCACACTCCTGAGTACAGACCTTCCCACAGCTCCACACTCCCTGAGTACAGACCTTCGGCATCTCCACACTCCCTGAGTGCAGACCTTCCGCACCTCCACACTCCGAGTACATTTCATCCGCACCCCAACACTCCCTGAGTACAGACCTTCAGCACCTCCACACTCCCTGAGTACAGACCTTCCACACCTCCACACTCCCTGAGTACAGATCTTCCACACCTCCACAGTACCTGAGAACAGACCTTCCTCACCTCCGCAATCCAAGTACACACCTTGCACTCCAAGTACAAACCAAGCACACCTCCACAGTCCGAGTACAGACCTTCCACACCTCCTCACTCCGAGTACAGACCTTCCCACACCTCCACATCCCTGAGTACAGACCTTCCGCACCTCCACACTCCGAGTACAGACCTTCCCACACATCCACATCCCTGAGTACACACCTTCCGCACCTCCACACTCCAAATACAGACCTTCCACACCTCCAGACTCCGAGTACAGACCTTCCACATCTCCACACTCCGACTACAGACCTTCCCACACCTCCACACTCTGAGTACAGACCTTCCCTCACCTCCACACTTCGAGTACATACCTTCTACACCTCCACACTCCGAGTACAGACCTTCGACAACTCCACACTCCGAGTACAGATCTTCCGCACCTCCACACTCCTGAGTACAGACCTTCCCACACCTCCACACTCCGAGTACAGACCTTCCCTCACCTCCACACTTCGAGTACAGACCTTCTACACCTCCACACTCCGAGTACAGACCTTCGACAGCTCCACACTCCGAGTACAGATCTTCCGCACCTCCACACTCCTGAGTACAGACCTTCCCACACCTCCACACTCCGAGTACAGACCTTCCACACCTCCACACTCCGAGTACAGACATTCCGCACCTCCACACACCCTGAGTACAGACCTTCCATACCTCCTCACTCCGAGTACAGACCTTCCGCACCTCCACACTCCTGAGTACAGACCTTCCCACAGCTCCACACTCCCTGAGTACAGACCTTCCACACCTCCACACTCCGAGTACAGACCTTACCACACCCAAACACTCCAAGTACAGACCTTCTTCAACTCGACACTCCGAGTACAGACCTTCCACACCTCCACAGTCCGAGTACAGACCTTCCACACCTCCACACTCCCTGAGTACAGAGCTTCCACACCTCCACAGTCCGAGTAAACACCTTACCACACCTCCACAGTCCGAGTACAGACCTTCCCACACATCCACATTCCATGAGTACAGACATTCCCGCACCTCCACACTCCCTGAGTACAGACCTTCCCACACCCACACTCCCTGAGTACGGACCTTCCACACCTCCACACACTAAGTACAGATCTTCTTGCACCTCCACACTCCCTGAGTAGAAACCTTCCCACACCTCCACACTCCCTGAGTACTGATCTTCCCGCACCTCCACACTCAGAGTACAAACCTTCCCACACCTCCACACTCCGAGTACAGACCTTCCTCACCTCCCCACTCCGAGTACAGAAGTTCCCACACATCCACACTCCCTGAGTACAGACCTTCCACGCCTCCACACTCCCTGAGTACAGACCTTCCACACCTCCACACTCCGAGTACAGACATTCCGCACCTCCACACTCCCGGAGTACAGACCTTCCACACCTCCACACCCTGAGTACAGACCTTCCCACACCTCCACACTCCGAGTACAGACCTTCCACACCTCCACACTCCCTGAGTACAGATCTTCCACATCTCCACAGTACCTGAGAACCAACCTTCCTCACCTCCGCACTCCAAGTACAAACCTTTCACACCTCCACAGTCCAAGTACAGACCTTCCACACCTCCTCACTCCGAGTACAGACCTTCCCACACCTCCACAGTCCGAGGACAGACCTTCCCACACCTCTACTCTCTGAATACAGACCTTCCCGCACCTCCACACTCCCTGAGTACAGACCTTCCGCACCTCCACACTCCGAGTACAGACCTTCCGCACCTCCACACCTCCCTGAGTACAGACCTTCCACACCTTCACACTCCCTGAGTACAGACCTTCCACACCTCCACACTCTGAGTACAGACCTTCCCACACCTCCTCACTCCGAGTACAGACCTTCCCACACCTCCACACTCCCTGAGTACAGACCTTCCGGACCTCCACACTCCTGAGTACAGACCTTCCCACACCTCCACACTCCGAGTACAGACCTTCCACACCTCCACACTCCGAGTACAGACATTCCGCACCTCCACACACCCTGAGTACAGACCTTCCATACCTCCTCACTCCGAGTACAGACCTTCCGCACCTCCACACTCCTGAGTACAGACCTTCCCACAGCTCCACACTCCCTGAGTACAGACCTTCCACACCTCCACACTCCGAGTACAGACCTTACCACACCCAAACACTCCAAGTACAGACCTTCTTCAACTCGACACTCCGAGTACAGACCTTCCACACCTCCACAGTCCGAGTACAGACCTTCCACACCTCCACACTCCCTGAGTACAGAGCTTCCACACCTCCACAGTCCGAGTAAACACCTTACCACACCTCCACAGTCCGAGTACAGACCTTCCCACACATCCACATTCCATGAGTACAGACATTCCCGCACCTCCACACTCCCTGAGTACAGACCTTCCCACACCCACACTCCCTGAGTACGGACCTTCCACACCTCCACACACCAAGTACAGATCTTCTTGCACCTCCACACTCCCTGAGTAGAAACCTTCCCACACCTCCACACTCCCTGAGTACTGATCTTCCCGCACCTCCACACTCAGAGTACAAACCTTCCCACACCTCCACACTCCGAGTACAGACCTTCCTCACCTCCCCACTCCGAGTACAGAAGTTCCCACACATCCACACTCCCTGAGTACAGACCTTCCACACGTCCACACTCCCTGAGTACAGACCTTCCACACCTCCACACTCCGAGTACAGACATTCCGCACCTCCACACTCCCGGAGTACAGACCTTCCACACCTCCACACTCTGAGTACAGACCTTCCCACACCTCCACACTCCGAGTACGGACCTTCCACACCTCCACACTCCCTGAGTACAGACCTTCCCGCACCTTCACATCCCTGAGTACAGACCTTCCGCACCTCCACACTCCAAATACAGACCTTCCCACACCTCCACACTCCGAGTACAGACCTTCCACACCTCCACACTCCGAGTACAGACCTTCCGCACTTCCACACTCCCTGAGTACAGACCTTCCACACCTCCACACTCCCTGAGTGCAGACCTTCCACACCTCCACACTCTGAGTACAGACCTTCCCACTCCTCCACACTCCGAGTACAGACCTTCGACAACTCCACACTCCGAGTACAGATCTTCCGCACCTCCACACTCCTGAGTACAGACCTTCCCACACCTCCACACTCCGAGTACAGACCTTCCACACCTCCACACTCTGAGTACAGACATTCCGCACCTCCACACACCCTGAGTACAGACCTTCCACACCTCCTCACTCCGAGTTCAGACCTTCCCACACCTCCACACTCCCTGAGTACAGACCTTCGGCACCTCCACACTCCCTGAGTACAGACCTTCCGCACCTCCACACTCCGAGTACACACCTTCCGCACCTCCACACTCCCTGAGTACAGACCTTCCACACCTCCACACTCCCTGAGTACAGACCTTCCACACCTCCACACTCTGAGCACAGACCTTCCCACTCCTCCACACTCCGAGTACAGACCTTCGACAACTCCACACTCCGAGTACAGATCTTCCGCACCTCCACACTCCTGAGTACAGACCTTCCCACACCTCCACACTCCGAGTACAGACCTTCCACACCTCCACACTCCCTGAGTACTGATCTTCCCGCACCTCCACACTCAGAGTACAAACCTTCCCACACCTCCACACTCCGAGTACAGACCTTCCTCACCTCCCCACTCCGAGTACAGACCTTCCCACACATCCACACTCCCTGAGTACAGACCTTCCACACCTCCACACTCCCTGAGTACAGACCTTCCACACCTCCACACTCCGAGTACAGACATTCCGCACCTCCACACTCCCGGAGTACAGACCTTCCACACCTCCACACTCTGAGTACAGACCTTCCCACACCTCCACACTCCGAGTACAGACCTTCCACACCTCCACACTCCCTGAGTACAGATCTTCCACATCTCCACAGTACCTGAGAACAGACCTTCCTCACCTCCGCACTCCAAGTACAAACCTTTCACACCTCCACAGTCCAAGTACAGACCTTCCACACCTCCACAGTCCGAGGACAGACCTTCCCACACCTCTACTCTCTGAATACAGACCTTCCCGCACCTCCACACTCCCTGAGTACAGACCTTCCACACCTCCACTCCCTGAGTACAGACCTTCCCACACCTTCACATCCCTGAGTACAGACCTTCCGCACCTCCACACTCCAAATACAGACCTTCCCACACCTCCACAGTCCGAGTACAGACCTTCCACATCTCCACACTCCGAGTACAGACCTTCCGCACCTCCACACTCCCTAACTACAGACCTTCCACACCTTCACACTCCCTGAGTACAGACCTTCCCACACCTCCACACTCCGAGTACAGACCTTCCACACCTCCACACTCCCTGAGTACAGATCTTCCACATCTCCACAGTACCTGAGAACAGACCTTCCGCACCTCCACACTCCCTGAGTACAGACTTTCCTACACCTTCACATCCCTGAGTACAGACCTTCCGCACCTCCACACTCCAAATACAGACCTTCCCACACCTCCACACTCCGAGTACAGACCTTCCACACCTCCACACTCCGAGTACAGACCTTCCGCACCTCCACACTCCCTGAGTACAGACCTTCCACACCTCCACACTCCCTGAGTACAGACCTTCCACACCTCCACACTCTGAGTACAGACCTTCCCACTCCTCCACACTCCGAGTACAGACCTGCCACACCTCCACATTCCCTGAGTACAGATCTTCCACACCTCCACAGTACCTGAGAACAGACCTTCCTCACCTCCGCAATCCAAGTACACACCTTGCACTCCAAGTACAAACCAAGCACACCTCCACAGCCCGAGTACAGACCTTCCACACCTCCTCACTCCGAGTACAGACCTTCCCACACCTCCACACTCCCTGAGTACAGACCTTCCGCACCTACACACTCCGAGTACAGACCTTCCGCACCTCCACACCTCCCTGAGTACAGAGCTTCCACACCTTCACACTCCCGGAGTACAGACCTTCCACACCTCCACACTCTGAGTACAGACCTTGCCACACCTCCTCACTCAGAGTACAGACCTTCCCACACCTCCACACTCCCTGAGTACAGACCTTCCCGCACCTTCACATCCCTGAGTACAGACCTTCCGCACCTCCACACTCCAAATACAGACCTTCCCACACCTCCACACTCCGAGTACAGACCTTCCACACCTCCACACTCCGAGTACAGACCTTCCGCACTTCCACACTCCCTGAGTACAGACCTTCCACACCTCCACACTCCCTGAGTACAGACCTTCCACACCTCCACACTCTGAGTACAGACCTTCCCACTCCTCCACACTCCGAGTACAGACCTTCGACAACTCCACACTCCGAGTACAGATCTTCCGCACCTCCACACTCCTGAGTACAGACCTTCCCACACCTCCACACTCCGAGTACAGACCTTCCACACCTCCACACTCTGAGTACAGACATTCCGCACCTCCACACACCCTGAGTACAGACCTTCCACACCTCCTCACTCCGAGTTCAGACCTTCCCACACCTCCACACTCCCTGAGTACAGACCTTCGGCACCTCCACACTCCCTGAGTACAGACCTTCCGCACCTCCACACTCCGAGTACAGACCTTCCGCACCTCCACACTCCCTGAGTACAGACCTTCCACACCTCCACACTCCCTGAGTACAGACCTTCCACACCTCCACACTCTGAGCACAGACCTTCCCACTCCTCCACACTCCGAGTACAGACCTTCGACAACTCCACACTCCGAGTACAGATCTTCCGCACCTCCACACTCCTGAGTACAGACCTTCCCACACCTCCACACTCCGAGTACAGACCTTCCACACCTCCACACTCCGAGTACAGACATTCCGCACCTCCACACACCCTGAGTACAGACCTTCCACACCTCCTCACTCCGAGTACAGACCTTCCCACACCTCCACACTCCCTGAGTACAGACCTTCGGCACCTCCACACTCCCTGAGTACAGACCTTCCGCACCTCCACACTCCGAGTACATTTCTTCCGCACCTCCACACCCCTGAGTACAGACCTTCCCACAGCTCCACACTCCCTGAGTGCAGACCTTCCGCACCTCCACACTCCGAGTACATTTCATCCGCACCCTCACACTCCCTGAGTACAGACCTTCAGCACCTCCACACTCCCTGAGTACAGACCTTCCACACCTCCACACTCCCTGAGTACAGATCTTCCACACCTCCACAGTACCTGAGAACAGACATTCCTCACCTCCGCAATCCAAGTACACACCTTGCACTCCAAGTACAAACCAAGCACACCTCCACAGTCCGAGTACAGACCTTCCACACCTCCTCACTCCGAGTACAGACCTTCCCACACCTCCACATCCCTGAGTACAGACCTTCCGCACCTCCACACTCCGAGTACAGACCTTCCCACACATCCACATCCCTGAGTACACACCTTCCGCACCTCCACACTCCAAATACAGACCTTCCCACACCTCCACACTCCGAGTACAGACCTTCCACACCTCCACACTCCGAGTACAGACATTCCGCACCTCCACACACCCTGAGTACAGACCTTCCATACCCCCTCACTCCGAGTACAGACCTTCCGCACCTCCACACTCCTGAGTACAGACCTTCCCACAGCTCCACACTCCCTGAGTACAGACCTTCCACACCTCCACACTCCGAGTACAGACCTTACCACACCCAAACACTCCAAGTACAGACCTTCTTCAACTCGACACTCCGAGTACAGACCTTCCACACCTCCACAGTCCGAGTACAGACCTTCCACACCTCCACACTCCCTGAGTACAGAGCTTCCACACCTCCACAGTCCGAGTAAACACCTTACCACACCTCCACAGTCCGAGTACAGACCTTCCCACACATCCACATTCCATGAGTACAGACATTCCCGCACCTCCACACTCCCTGAGTACAGACCTTCCCACACCCACACTCCCTGAGTACGGACCTTCCACACCTCCACACACCAAGTACAGATCTTCTTGCACCTCCACACTCCCTGAGTAGAAACCTTCCCACACCTCCACACTCCCTGAGTACTGATCTTCCCGCACCTCCACACTCAGAGTACAAACCTTCCCACACCTCCACACTCCGAGTACAGACCTTCCTCACCTCCCCACTCCGAGTACAGAAGTTCCCACACATCCACACTCCCTGAGTACAGACCTTCCACACCTCCACACTCCCTGAGTACAGACCTTCCACACCTCCACACTCCGAGTACAGACATTCCGCACCTCCACACTCCCGGAGTACAGACCTTCCACACCTCCACACTCTGAGTACAGACCTTCCCACACCTCCACACTCCGAGTACGGACCTTCCACACCTCCACACTCCCTGAGTACAGACCTTCCCGCACCTTCACATCCCTGAGTACAGACCTTCCGCACCTCCACACTCCAAATACAGACCTTCCCACACCTCCACACTCCGAGTACAGACCTTCCACACCTCCACACTCCGAGTACAGACCTTCCGCACTTCCACACTCCCTGAGTACAGACCTTCCACACCTCCACACTCCCTGAGTACAGACCTTCCACACCTCCACACTCTGAGTACAGACCTTCCCACTCCTCCACACTCCGAGTACAGACCTTCGACAACTCCACACTCCGAGTACAGATCTTCCGCACCTCCACACTCCTGAGTACAGACCTTCCCACACCTCCACACTCCGAGTACAGACCTTCCACACCTCCACACTCTGAGTACAGACATTCCGCACCTCCACACACCCTGAGTACAGACCTTCCACACCTCCTCACTCCGAGTTCAGACCTTCCCACACCTCCACACTCCCTGAGTACAGACCTTCGGCACCTCCACACTCCCTGAGTACAGACCTTCCGCACCTCCACACTCCGAGTACACACCTTCCGCACCTCCACACTCCCTGAGTACAGACCTTCCACACCTCCACACTCCCTGAGTACAGACCTTCCACACCTCCACACTCTGAGCACAGACCTTCCCACTCCTCCACACTCCGAGTACAGACCTTCGACAACTCCACACTCCGAGTACAGATCTTCCGCACCTCCACACTCCTGAGTACAGACCTTCCCACACCTCCACACTCCGAGTACAGACCTTCCACACCTCCACACTCCCTGAGTACTGATCTTCCCGCACCTCCACACTCAGAGTACAAACCTTCCCACACCTCCACACTCCGAGTACAGACCTTCCTCACCTCCCCACTCCGAGTACAGACCTTCCCACACATCCACACTCCCTGAGTACAGACCTTCCACACCTCCACACTCCCTGAGTACAGACCTTCCACACCTCCACACTCCGAGTACAGACATTCCGCACCTCCACACTCCCGGAGTACAGACCTTCCACACCTCCACACTCTGAGTACAGACCTTCCCACACCTCCACACTCCGAGTACAGACCTTCCACACCTCCACACTCCCTGAGTACAGATCTTCCACATCTCCACAGTACCTGAGAACAGACCTTCCTCACCTCCGCACTCCAAGTACAAACCTTTCACACCTCCACAGTCCAAGTACAGACCTTCCACACCTCCACAGTCCGAGGACAGACCTTCCCACACCTCTACTCTCTGAATACAGACCTTCCCGCACCTCCACACTCCCTGAGTACAGTCCTTCCACACCTCCACACTCCGAGTACAAACCTTCCCACACATGCACAGTACCTGAGAACAGACCTTCCTCACCTCCACACTCCAAGTACAAACCTTGCACACCTCCACACTCCCTGAGTACAGACCTTCCACACCTCCACTCCCTGAGTACAGACCTTCCCACACCTTCACATCCCTGAGTACAGACCTTCCGCACCTCCACACTCCAAATACAGACCTTCCCACACCTCCACAGTCCGAGTACAGACCTTCCACACCTCCACACTCCGAGTACAGACCTTCCGCACCTCCACACTCCCTAACTACAGACCTTCCACACCTTCACACTCCCTGAGTACAGACCTTCCCACACCTCCACACTCCGAGTACAGACCTTCCACACCTCCACACTCCCTGAGTACAGATCTTCCACATCTCCACAGTACCTGAGAACAGACCTTCCGCACCTCCACACTCCCTGAGTACAGACTTTCCTACACCTTCACATCCCTGAGTACAGACCTTCCGCACCTCCACACTCCAAATACAGACCTTCCCACACCTCCACACTCCCTGAGTACAGACCTTCCACACCTCCACACTCCCTGAGTACAGACCTTCCACACCTCCACACTCTGAGTACAGACCTTCCCACTCCTCCACACTCCGAGTACAGACCTGCCACACCTCCACATTCCCTGAGTACAGATCTTCCACACCTCCACAGTACCTGAGAACAGACCTTCCTCACCTCCGCAATCCAAGTACACACCTTGCACTCCAAGTACAAACCAAGCACACCTCCACAGCCCGAGTACAGACCTTCCACACCTCCTCACTCCGAGTACAGACCTTCCCACACCTCCACACTCCCTGAGTACAGACCTTCCGCACCTACACACTCCGAGTACAGACCTTCCGCACCTCCACACCTCCCTGAGTACAGAGCTTCCACACCTTCACACTCCCGGAGTACAGACCTTCCACACCTCCACACTCTGAGTACAGACCTTGCCACACCTCCTCACTCAGAGTACAGACCTTCCCACACCTCCACACTCCCTGAGTACAGACCTTCCCGCACCTTCACATCCCTGAGTACAGACCTTCCGCACCTCCACACTCCAAATACAGACCTTCCCACACCTCCACACTCCGAGTACAGACCTTCCACACCTCCACACTCCGAGTACAGACCTTCCGCACTTCCACACTCCCTGAGTACAGACCTTCCACACCTCCACACTCCCTGAGTACAGACCTTCCACACCTCCACACTCTGAGTACAGACCTTCCCACTCCTCCACACTCCGAGTACAGACCTTCGACAACTCCACACTCCGAGTACAGATCTTCCGCACCTCCACACTCCTGAGTACAGACCTTCCCACACCTCCACACTCCGAGTACAGACCTTCCACACCTCCACACTCTGAGTACAGACATTCCGCACCTCCACACACCCTGAGTACAGACCTTCCACACCTCCTCACTCCGAGTTCAGACCTTCCCACACCTCCACACTCCCTGAGTACAGACCTTCGGCACCTCCAGACTCCCTGAGTACAGACCTTCCGCACCTCCACACTCCGAGTACAGACCTTCCGCACCTCCACACTCCCTGAGTACAGACCTTCCACACCTCCACACTCCCTGAGTACAGACCTTCCACACCTCCACACTCTGAGCACAGACCTTCCCACTCCTCCACACTCCGAGTACAGACCTTCGACAACTCCACACTCCGAGTACAGATCTTCCGCACCTCCACACTCCTGAGTACAGACCTTCCCACACCTCCACACTCCGAGTACAGACCTTCCACACCTCCACACTCCGAGTACAGACATTCCGCACCTCCACACACCCTGAGTACAGACCTTCCACACCTCCTCACTCCGAGTACAGACCTTCCCACACCTCCACACTCCCTGAGTACAGACCTTCGGCACCTCCACACTCCCTGAGTACAGACCTTCCGAACCTCCACACTCCGAGTACATTTCTTCCGCACCTCCACACCCCTGAGTACAGACCTTCCCACAGCTCCACACTCCCTGAGTGCAGACCTTCCGCACCTCCACACTCCGAGTACATTTCATCCGCACCCCCACACTCCCTGAGTACAGACCTTCAGCACCTCCACACTCCCTGAGTACAGACCTTCCACACCTCCACACTCCCTGAGTACAGATCTTCCACACCTCCACAGTACCTGAGAACAGACCTTCCTCACCTCCGCAATCCAAGTACACACCTTGCACTCCAAGTACAAACCAAGCACACCTCCACAGTCCGAGTACAGACCTTCCACACCTCCTCACTCCGAGTACAGACCTTCCCACACCTCCACATCCCTGAGTACAGACCTTCCGCACCTCCACACTCCGAGTACAGACCTTCCCACACATCCACATCCCTGAGTACACACCTTCCGCACCTCCACACTCCAAATACAGACCTTCCACACCTCCAGACTCCGAGTACAGACCTTCCACATGTCCACACTCCGACTACAGACCTTCCCACACCTCCACACTCCCTGAGTACAGACCTTCCGCACCTCCACACTCCCTGAGTACAGACCTTCCCACACCTTCACATCCCTGAGTACAGACCTTCCGCACCTCCACACTCCAAATACAGACCTTCCCACACCTCCACACTCCGAGTACAGACCTTCCACACCTCCACACTCCGAGTACAGACCTTCCGCACCTCCACACTCCCTGACTACAGACCTTCCACACCTTCACACTCCCTGAGTACAGACCTTCCCACACCTCCACACTCCGAGTACAGACCTTCCACACCTCCACACTCCCTGAGTACAGACTTTCCTACACCTTCACATCCCTGAGTACAGACCTCCCGCACCTCCACACTCCAAATACAGACCTTCCCACACCTCCACACTCCGAGTACAGACCTTCCACACCTCCACACTCCGAGTACAGACCTTCCGCACCTCCACACTCCCTGAGTACAGACCTTCCACACGTCCACACTCCCTGAGTACAGACCTTCCACACCTCCACACTCTGAGTACAGACCTTCCCACTCCTCCACACTCCGAGTACAGACCTGCCACACCTCCACATTCCCTGAGAACAGATCTTCCACACCTCCACAGTACCTGAGAACAGACCTTCCTCACCTCCGCAATCCAAGTACACACCTTGCACTCCAAGTACAAACCAAGCACACCTCCACAGCCCGAGTAAAGTCCTTCCACACCTCCTCACTCCCTGAGTACAGACCTTCCCACACCTCCACACTCCCTGAGTACAGACCTTCCGCACCTACACACTCCGAGTACAGACCTTCCGCACCTCCACACCTCCCTGAGTACAGACCTTCCACACCTTCACACTCCCGGAGTACAGACCTTCCACACCTCCACACTCTGAGTACAGACCTTCCCACACCTCCTCACTCCGAGTACAGACCTTCCCACACCTCCACACTCCCTGAGTACAGACCTTCCCACACCTTCACATCCCTGAGTACAGACCTTCCGCACCTCCACACTCCAAATACAGACCACACCTCCACACTCCGAGTACAGACCTTCCGCACCTCCACACTCCCTGAGTACAGACCTTCCACACCTCCACACTCCCTGAGTACAGACCTTCCACACCTCCACACTCTGAGTACAGACCTTCCCACTCCTCCACACTCCGAGTACAGACCTTCGACAACTCCACACTCCGAGTACAGATCTTCCGCACCTCCACACTCCTGAGTACAGACCTTCCCACACCTCCACACTCCGAGTACAGACCTTCCACACCTCCACACTCCGAGTACAGACCTTCCACACCTCCACACTCCGAGTACAGACCTTCCGCACTTCCACACTCCCTGAGTACAGACCTTCCACACCTCCACACTCCCTGAGTACAGACCTTCCACACCTCCACACTCTGAGTACAGACCTTCCCACTCCTCCACACTCCGAGTACAGACCTTCGACAACTCCACACTCCGAGTACAGATCTTCCGCACCTCCACACTCCTGAGTACAGACCTTCCCACACCTCCACACTCCGAGTACAGACCTTCCACACCTCCACACTCTGAGTACAGACATTCCGCACCTCCACACACCCTGAGTACAGACCTTCCACACCTCCTCACTCCGAGTTCAGACCTTCCCACACCTCCACACTCCCTGAGTACAGACCTTCGGCACCTCCACACTCCCTGAGTACAGACCTTCCGCACCTCCACACTCCGAGTACAGACCTTCCGCACCTCCACACTCCCTGAGTACAGACCTTCCACACCTCCACACTCCCTGAGTACAGACCTTCCACACCTCCACACTCTGAGCACAGACCTTCCCACTCCTCCACACTCCGAGTACAGACCTTCGACAACTCCACACTCCGAGTACAGATCTTCCGCACCTCCACACTCCTGAGTACAGACCTTCCCACACCTCCACACTCCGAGTACAGACCTTCCACACCTCCACACTCCGAGTACAGACATTCCGCACCTCCACACACCCTGAGTACAGACCTTCCACACCTCCTCACTCCGAGTACAGACCTTCCCACACCTCCACACTCCCTGAGTACAGACCTTCGGCACCTCCACACTCCCTGAGTACAGACCTTCCGAACCTCCACACTCCGAGTACATTTCTTCCGCACCTCCACACCCCTGAGTACAGACCTTCCCACAGCTCCACACTCCCTGAGTGCAGACCTTCCGCACCTCCACACTCCGAGTACATTTCATCCGCACCCCCACACTCCCTGAGTACAGACCTTCAGCACCTCCACACTCCCTGAGTACAGACCTTCCACACCTCCACACTCCCTGAGTACAGATCTTCCACACCTCCACAGTACCTGAGAACAGACCTTCCTCACCTCCGCAATCCAAGTACACACCTTGCACTCCAAGTACAAACCAAGCACACCTCCACAGTCCGAGTACAGACCTTCCACACCTCCTCACTCCGAGTACAGACCTTCCCACACCTCCACATCCCTGAGTACAGACCTTCCGCACCTCCACACTCCGAGTACAGACCTTCCCACACATCCACATCCCTGAGTACACACCTTCCGCACCTCCACACTCCAAATACAGACCTTCCACACCTCCAGACTCCGAGTACAGACCTTCCACATGTCCACACTCCGACTACAGACCTTCCCACACCTCCACACTCCCTGAGTACAGACCTTCCGCACCTCCACACTCCCTGAGTACAGACCTTCCCACACCTTCACATCCCTGAGTACAGACCTTCCGCACCTCCACACTCCAAATACAGACCTTCCCACACCTCCACACTCCGAGTACAGACCTTCCACACCTCCACACTCCGAGTACAGACCTTCCGCACCTCCACACTCCCTGACTACAGACCTTCCACACCTTCACACTCCCTGAGTACAGACCTTCCCACACCTCCACACTCCGAGTACAGACCTTCCACACCTCCACACTCCCTGAGTACAGACTTTCCTACACCTTCACATCCCTGAGTACAGACCTCCCGCACCTCCACACTCCAAATACAGACCTTCCCACACCTCCACACTCCGAGTACAGACCTTCCACACCTCCACACTCCGAGTACAGACCTTCCGCACCTCCACACTCCCTGAGTACAGACCTTCCACACGTCCACACTCCCTGAGTACAGACCTTCCACACCTCCACACTCTGAGTACAGACCTTCCCACTCCTCCACACTCCGAGTACAGACCTGCCACACCTCCACATTCCCTGAGAACAGATCTTCCACACCTCCACAGTACCTGAGAACAGACCTTCCTCACCTCCGCAATCCAAGTACACACCTTGCACTCCAAGTACAAACCAAGCACACCTCCACAGCCCGAGTAAAGTCCTTCCACACCTCCTCACTCCCTGAGTACAGACCTTCCCACACCTCCACACTCCCTGAGTACAGACCTTCCGCACCTACACACTCCGAGTACAGACCTTCCGCACCTCCACACCTCCCTGAGTACAGACCTTCCACACCTTCACACTCCCGGAGTACAGACCTTCCACACCTCCACACTCTGAGTACAGACCTTCCCACACCTCCTCACTCCGAGTACAGACCTTCCCACACCTCCACACTCCCTGAGTACAGACCTTCCCACACCTTCACATCCCTGAGTACAGACCTTCCGCACCTCCACACTCCAAATACAGACCACACCTCCACACTCCGAGTACAGACCTTCCGCACCTCCACACTCCCTGAGTACAGACCTTCCACACCTCCACACTCCCTGAGTACAGACCTTCCACACCTCCACACTCTGAGTACAGACCTTCCCACTCCTCCACACTCCGAGTACAGACCTTCGACAACTCCACACTCCGAGTACAGATCTTCCGCACCTCCACACTCCTGAGTACAGACCTTCCCACACCTCCACACTCCGAGTACAGACCTTCCACACCTCCACACTCCGAGTACAGACCTTCCACACCTCCACACTCCGAGTACAGACATTCCGCACCTCCACACACCCTGAGTACAGACCTTCCACACCTCCTCACTCCGAGTACAGACCTTCCCACACCTCCACACTCCCTGAGTACAGACCTTCGGCACCTCCACACTCCCTGAGTACAGACCTTCCGAACCTCCACACTCCGAGTACATTTCTTCCGCACCTCCACACCCCTGAGTACAGACCTTCCCACAGCTCCACACTCCCTGAGTGCAGACCTTCCGCACCTCCACACTCCGAGTACATTTCATCCGCACCCCCACACTCCCTGAGTACAGACCTTCAGCACCTCCACACTCCCTGAGTACAGACCTTCCACACCTCCACACTCCCTGAGTACAGATCTTCCACACCTCCACAGTACCTGAGAACAGACCTTCCTCACCTCCGCAATCCAAGTACACACCTTGCACTCCAAGTACAAACCAAGCACACCTCCACAGTCCGAGTACAGACCTTCCACACCTCCTCACTCCGAGTACAGACCTTCCCACACCTCCACATCCCTGAGTACAGACCTTCCGCACCTCCACACTCCGAGTACAGACCTTCCCACACATCCACATCCCTGAGTACACACCTTCCGCACCTCCACACTCCAAATACAGACCTTCCACACCTCCAGACTCCGAGTACAGACCTTCCACATGTCCACACTCCGACTACAGACCTTCCCACACCTCCACACTCCCTGAGTACAGACCTTCCGCACCTCCACACTCCCTGAGTACAGACCTTCCCACACCTTCACATCCCTGAGTACAGACCTTCCGCACCTCCACACTCCAAATACAGACCTTCCCACACCTCCACACTCCGAGTACAGACCTTCCACACCTCCACACTCCGAGTACAGACCTTCCGCACCTCCACACTCCCTGACTACAGACCTTCCACACCTTCACACTCCCTGAGTACAGACCTTCCCACACCTCCACACTCCGAGTACAGACCTTCCACACCTCCACACTCCCTGAGTACAGACTTTCCTACACCTTCACATCCCTGAGTACAGACCTCCCGCACCTCCACACTCCAAATACAGACCTTCCCACACCTCCACACTCCGAGTACAGACCTTCCACACCTCCACACTCCGAGTACAGACCTTCCGCACCTCCACACTCCCTGAGTACAGACCTTCCACACGTCCACACTCCCTGAGTACAGACCTTCCACACCTCCACACTCTGAGTACAGACCTTCCCACTCCTCCACACTCCGAGTACAGACCTGCCACACCTCCACATTCCCTGAGAACAGATCTTCCACACCTCCACAGTACCTGAGAACAGACCTTCCTCACCTCCGCAATCCAAGTACACACCTTGCACTCCAAGTACAAACCAAGCACACCTCCACAGCCCGAGTAAAGTCCTTCCACACCTCCTCACTCCCTGAGTACAGACCTTCCCACACCTCCACACTCCCTGAGTACAGACCTTCCGCACCTACACACTCCGAGTACAGACCTTCCGCACCTCCACACCTCCCTGAGTACAGACCTTCCACACCTTCACACTCCCGGAGTACAGACCTTCCACACCTCCACACTCTGAGTACAGACCTTCCCACACCTCCTCACTCCGAGTACAGACCTTCCCACACCTCCACACTCCCTGAGTACAGACCTTCCCACACCTTCACATCCCTGAGTACAGACCTTCCGCACCTCCACACTCCAAATACAGACCACACCTCCACACTCCGAGTACAGACCTTCCGCACCTCCACACTCCCTGAGTACAGACCTTCCACACCTCCACACTCCCTGAGTACAGACCTTCCACACCTCCACACTCTGAGTACAGACCTTCCCACTCCTCCACACTCCGAGTACAGACCTTCGACAACTCCACACTCCGAGTACAGATCTTCCGCACCTCCACACTCCTGAGTACAGACCTTCCCACACCTCCACACTCCGAGTACAGACCTTCCACACCTCCACACTCCGAGTACAGACATTCCGCACCTCCACACACCCTGAGTACAGACCTTCCACACCTCCTCACTCCGAGTACAGACCTTCCCACACCTCCACACTCCCTGAGTACAGACCTTCGGCACCTCCACACTCCCTGAGTACAGACCTTCCGCACCTCCACACTCCGAGTACATTTCTTCCGCACCTCCACACTCCTGAGTACAGACCTTCCCACAGCTCCACACTCCCTGAGTGCAGACCTTCCGCACCTCCACACTCCGAGTACATTTGATCCGCACCCCCACACTCCCTGAGTACAGATCATCCACACCTCCACAGTACCTGAGAACAGACCTTCCTCACCTCCGCAATCCAAGTACACACCTTGCACTCCAAGTACAAACCAAGCACACCTCCACAGCCCGAGTACAGACCTTCCGCACCTCCACACTCCGAGTACAGACCTTCCGCACCTCCACACCTCCCTGAGTACAGACCTTCAGCACCTCCACACTCCCTGAGTACAGACCTTCCACACCTCCACACTCCCTGAGTACAGATCATCCACACCTCCACAGTACCTGAGAACAGACCTTCCTCACCTCCGCAATCCAAGTACACACCTTGCACTCCAAGTACAAACCAAGCACACCTCCACAGTCCGAGTATAGGCCTTCCACACCTCCTCACTCCGAGTACAGACCTTCCCACACCTCCACATCCCTGAGTACAGACCTTCCGCACCTCCACACTCCGAGTACAGACCTTCCCACACATCCACATCCCTGAGTACACACCTTCCGCACCTCCACACTCCAAATACAGACCTTCCACACCTCCAGACTCCGAGTACAGACCTTCCACATCCCCACACTCCGACTACACACCTTCCCACACCTCCACACTCCGAGTACAGACCTTCCCTCACCTCCACACTTCGAGTACAGACCTTCTACACCTCCACACTCCGAGTACAGACCTTCGACAACTCCACACTCCGAGTACAGATCTTCCGCACCTCCACACTCCTGAGTACAGACCTTCCCACACCTCCACACTCCGAGTACAGACCTTCCCTCACCTCCACACTTCGAGTACAGACCTTCTACACCTCCACACTCCGAGTACAGACCTTCGACAACTCCACACTCCGAGTACAGATCTTCCGCACCTCCACACTCCTGAGTACAGACCTTCCCACACCTCCACACTCCGAGTACAGACCTTCCACACCTCCACACTCCGAGTACAGACATTCCGCACCTCCACACACCCTGAGTACAGACCTTCCACACCTCCTCACTCCGAGTACAGACCTTCCGCACCTCCACACTCCTGAGTACAGACCTTCCCACAGCTCCACACTCCCTGAGTATAGACCTTCCACACCTCCACACTCCGAGTACAGACCTTACCACACCTAAACACTCCAAGTACAGACCTTCTTCAACTCGACACTCCGAGTACAGACCTTCCACACCTCCACAGTCCGAGTACAGACCTTCCACACCTCCACACTCCCTGAGTACAGAGCTTCCACACCTCCACAGTCCGAGTAAACACCTTACCACAACTCCACAGTCCCATAACAGACCTTCCCACACATCCACATTCCATGAGTACAGACATTCCCGCACCTCCACACTCCCTGAGTACAGACCTTCCCACACCCACACTCCCTGAGTACGGACCTTCCACACCTCCACACACCAAGTACACACCTTCAGCACCTCCACACTCCCTGAGTACAGACCTTCCACACCTCCACACTCCCTGAGTACAGATCTTCCACACCTCCACAGTACCTGAGAACAGACCTTCCTCACCTCCGCAATCCAAGTACACACCTTGCACTCCAAGTACAAACCAAGCACACCTCCACAGTCCGAGTACAGACCTTCCACACCTCCTCACTCCGAGTACAGACCTTCCCACACCTCCACATCCCTGAGTACAGACCTTCCGCACCTCCACACTCCGAGTACAAACCTTCCCACACATCCACATCCCTGAGTACACACCTTCCGCACCTCCACACTCCAAATACAGACCTTCCACACCTCCAGACTCCGAGTACAGACCTTCCACATCCCCACACTCCGACTACACACCTTCCCACACCACCACACTCCGAGTACAGACCTTCCCTCACCTCCACACTTCGACTACAGACCTTCCCACACCTCCACACTCCCTGAGTACAGACCTTCCGCACCTACACACTCCGAGTACAGACCTTCCGCACCTCCACACCTCCCTGAGTACAGAGCTTCCACACCTTCACACTCCCGGAGTACAGACCTTCCACACCTCCACACTCTGAGTACAGACCTTGCCACACCTCCTCACTCAGAGTACAGACCTTCCCACACCTCCACACTCCCTGAGTACAGACCTTCCCGCACCTTCACATCCCTGAGTACAGACCTTCCGCACCTCCACACTCCAAATACAGACCTTCCCACACCTCCACACTCCGAGTACAGACCTTCCACACCTCCACACTCCGAGTACAGACCTTCCGCACTTCCACACTCCCTGAGTACAGACCTTCCACACCTCCACACTCCCTGAGTACAGACCTTCCACACCTCCACACTCTGAGTACAGACCTTCCCACTCCTCCACACTCCGAGTACAGACCTTCGACAACTCCACACTCCGAGTACAGATCTTCCGCACCTCCACACTCCTGAGTACAGACCTTCCCACACCTCCACACTCCGAGTACAGACCTTCCACACCTCCACACTCTGAGTACAGACATTCCGCACCTCCACACACCCTGAGTACAGACCTTCCACACCTCCTCACTCCGAGTTCAGACCTTCCCACACCTCCACACTCCCTGAGTACAGACCTTCGGCACCTCCAGACTCCCTGAGTACAGACCTTCCGCACCTCCACACTCCGAGTACAGACCTTCCGCACCTCCACACTCCCTGAGTACAGACCTTCCACACCTCCACACTCCCTGAGTACAGACCTTCCACACCTCCACACTCTGAGCACAGACCTTCCCACTCCTCCACACTCCGAGTACAGACCTTCGACAACTCCACACTCCGAGTACAGATCTTCCGCACCTCCACACTCCTGAGTACAGACCTTCCCACACCTCCACACTCCGAGTACAGACCTTCCACACCTCCACACTCCGAGTACAGACATTCCGCACCTCCACACACCCTGAGTACAGACCTTCCACACCTCCTCACTCCGAGTACAGACCTTCCCACACCTCCACACTCCCTGAGTACAGACCTTCGGCACCTCCACACTCCCTGAGTACAGACCTTCCGAACCTCCACACTCCGAGTACATTTCTTCCGCACCTCCACACCCCTGAGTACAGACCTTCCCACAGCTCCACACTCCCTGAGTGCAGACCTTCCGCACCTCCACACTCCGAGTACATTTCATCCGCACCCCCACACTCCCTGAGTACAGACCTTCAGCACCTCCACACTCCCTGAGTACAGACCTTCCACACCTCCACACTCCCTGAGTACAGATCTTCCACACCTCCACAGTACCTGAGAACAGACCTTCCTCACCTCCGCAATCCAAGTACACACCTTGCACTCCAAGTACAAACCAAGCACACCTCCACAGTCCGAGTACAGACCTTCCACACCTCCTCACTCCGAGTACAGACCTTCCCACACCTCCACATCCCTGAGTACAGACCTTCCGCACCTCCACACTCCGAGTACAGACCTTCCCACACATCCACATCCCTGAGTACACACCTTCCGCACCTCCACACTCCAAATACAGACCTTCCACACCTCCAGACTCCGAGTACAGACCTTCCACATGTCCACACTCCGACTACAGACCTTCCCACACCTCCACACTCCCTGAGTACAGACCTTCCGCACCTCCACACTCCCTGAGTACAGACCTTCCCACACCTTCACATCCCTGAGTACAGACCTTCCGCACCTCCACACTCCAAATACAGACCTTCCCACACCTCCACACTCCGAGTACAGACCTTCCACACCTCCACACTCCGAGTACAGACCTTCCGCACCTCCACACTCCCTGACTACAGACCTTCCACACCTTCACACTCCCTGAGTACAGACCTTCCCACACCTCCACACTCCGAGTACAGACCTTCCACACCTCCACACTCCCTGAGTACAGACTTTCCTACACCTTCACATCCCTGAGTACAGACCTCCCGCACCTCCACACTCCAAATACAGACCTTCCCACACCTCCACACTCCGAGTACAGACCTTCCACACCTCCACACTCCGAGTACAGACCTTCCGCACCTCCACACTCCCTGAGTACAGACCTTCCACACGTCCACACTCCCTGAGTACAGACCTTCCACACCTCCACACTCTGAGTACAGACCTTCCCACTCCTCCACACTCCGAGTACAGACCTGCCACACCTCCACATTCCCTGAGAACAGATCTTCCACACCTCCACAGTACCTGAGAACAGACCTTCCTCACCTCCGCAATCCAAGTACACACCTTGCACTCCAAGTACAAACCAAGCACACCTCCACAGCCCGAGTAAAGTCCTTCCACACCTCCTCACTCCCTGAGTACAGACCTTCCCACACCTCCACACTCCCTGAGTACAGACCTTCCGCACCTACACACTCCGAGTACAGACCTTCCGCACCTCCACACCTCCCTGAGTACAGACCTTCCACACCTTCACACTCCCGGAGTACAGACCTTCCACACCTCCACACTCTGAGTACAGACCTTCCCACACCTCCTCACTCCGAGTACAGACCTTCCCACACCTCCACACTCCCTGAGTACAGACCTTCCCACACCTTCACATCCCTGAGTACAGACCTTCCGCACCTCCACACTCCAAATACAGACCACACCTCCACACTCCGAGTACAGACCTTCCGCACCTCCACACTCCCTGAGTACAGACCTTCCACACCTCCACACTCCCTGAGTACAGACCTTCCACACCTCCACACTCTGAGTACAGACCTTCCCACTCCTCCACACTCCGAGTACAGACCTTCGACAACTCCACACTCCGAGTACAGATCTTCCGCACCTCCACACTCCTGAGTACAGACCTTCCCACACCTCCACACTCCGAGTACAGACCTTCCACACCTCCACACTCCGAGTACAGACCTTCCACACCTCCACACTCCGAGTACAGACCTTCCGCACTTCCACACTCCCTGAGTACAGACCTTCCACACCTCCACACTCCCTGAGTACAGACCTTCCACACCTCCACACTCTGAGTACAGACCTTCCCACTCCTCCACACTCCGAGTACAGACCTTCGACAACTCCACACTCCGAGTACAGATCTTCCGCACCTCCACACTCCTGAGTACAGACCTTCCCACACCTCCACACTCCGAGTACAGACCTTCCACACCTCCACACTCTGAGTACAGACATTCCGCACCTCCACACACCCTGAGTACAGACCTTCCACACCTCCTCACTCCGAGTTCAGACCTTCCCACACCTCCACACTCCCTGAGTACAGACCTTCGGCACCTCCACACTCCCTGAGTACAGACCTTCCGCACCTCCACACTCCGAGTACAGACCTTCCGCACCTCCACACTCCCTGAGTACAGACCTTCCACACCTCCACACTCCCTGAGTACAGACCTTCCACACCTCCACACTCTGAGCACAGACCTTCCCACTCCTCCACACTCCGAGTACAGACCTTCGACAACTCCACACTCCGAGTACAGATCTTCCGCACCTCCACACTCCTGAGTACAGACCTTCCCACACCTCCACACTCCGAGTACAGACCTTCCACACCTCCACACTCCGAGTACAGACATTCCGCACCTCCACACACCCTGAGTACAGACCTTCCACACCTCCTCACTCCGAGTACAGACCTTCCCACACCTCCACACTCCCTGAGTACAGACCTTCGGCACCTCCACACTCCCTGAGTACAGACCTTCCGAACCTCCACACTCCGAGTACATTTCTTCCGCACCTCCACACCCCTGAGTACAGACCTTCCCACAGCTCCACACTCCCTGAGTGCAGACCTTCCGCACCTCCACACTCCGAGTACATTTCATCCGCACCCCCACACTCCCTGAGTACAGACCTTCAGCACCTCCACACTCCCTGAGTACAGACCTTCCACACCTCCACACTCCCTGAGTACAGATCTTCCACACCTCCACAGTACCTGAGAACAGACCTTCCTCACCTCCGCAATCCAAGTACACACCTTGCACTCCAAGTACAAACCAAGCACACCTCCACAGTCCGAGTACAGACCTTCCACACCTCCTCACTCCGAGTACAGACCTTCCCACACCTCCACATCCCTGAGTACAGACCTTCCGCACCTCCACACTCCGAGTACAGACCTTCCCACACATCCACATCCCTGAGTACACACCTTCCGCACCTCCACACTCCAAATACAGACCTTCCACACCTCCAGACTCCGAGTACAGACCTTCCACATGTCCACACTCCGACTACAGACCTTCCCACACCTCCACACTCCCTGAGTACAGACCTTCCGCACCTCCACACTCCCTGAGTACAGACCTTCCCACACCTTCACATCCCTGAGTACAGACCTTCCGCACCTCCACACTCCAAATACAGACCTTCCCACACCTCCACACTCCGAGTACAGACCTTCCACACCTCCACACTCCGAGTACAGACCTTCCGCACCTCCACACTCCCTGACTACAGACCTTCCACACCTTCACACTCCCTGAGTACAGACCTTCCCACACCTCCACACTCCGAGTACAGACCTTCCACACCTCCACACTCCCTGAGTACAGACTTTCCTACACCTTCACATCCCTGAGTACAGACCTCCCGCACCTCCACACTCCAAATACAGACCTTCCCACACCTCCACACTCCGAGTACAGACCTTCCACACCTCCACACTCCGAGTACAGACCTTCCGCACCTCCACACTCCCTGAGTACAGACCTTCCACACGTCCACACTCCCTGAGTACAGACCTTCCACACCTCCACACTCTGAGTACAGACCTTCCCACTCCTCCACACTCCGAGTACAGACCTGCCACACCTCCACATTCCCTGAGAACAGATCTTCCACACCTCCACAGTACCTGAGAACAGACCTTCCTCACCTCCGCAATCCAAGTACACACCTTGCACTCCAAGTACAAACCAAGCACACCTCCACAGCCCGAGTAAAGTCCTTCCACACCTCCTCACTCCCTGAGTACAGACCTTCCCACACCTCCACACTCCCTGAGTACAGACCTTCCGCACCTACACACTCCGAGTACAGACCTTCCGCACCTCCACACCTCCCTGAGTACAGACCTTCCACACCTTCACACTCCCGGAGTACAGACCTTCCACACCTCCACACTCTGAGTACAGACCTTCCCACACCTCCTCACTCCGAGTACAGACCTTCCCACACCTCCACACTCCCTGAGTACAGACCTTCCCACACCTTCACATCCCTGAGTACAGACCTTCCGCACCTCCACACTCCAAATACAGACCACACCTCCACACTCCGAGTACAGACCTTCCGCACCTCCACACTCCCTGAGTACAGACCTTCCACACCTCCACACTCCCTGAGTACAGACCTTCCACACCTCCACACTCTGAGTACAGACCTTCCCACTCCTCCACACTCCGAGTACAGACCTTCGACAACTCCACACTCCGAGTACAGATCTTCCGCACCTCCACACTCCTGAGTACAGACCTTCCCACACCTCCACACTCCGAGTACAGACCTTCCACACCTCCACACTCCGAGTACAGACATTCCGCACCTCCACACACCCTGAGTACAGACCTTCCACACCTCCTCACTCCGAGTACAGACCTTCCCACACCTCCACACTCCCTGAGTACAGACCTTCGGCACCTCCACACTCCCTGAGTACAGACCTTCCGCACCTCCACACTCCGAGTACATTTCTTCCGCACCTCCACACTCCTGAGTACAGACCTTCCCACAGCTCCACACTCCCTGAGTGCAGACCTTCCGCACCTCCACACTCCGAGTACATTTGATCCGCACCCCCACACTCCCTGAGTACAGATCATCCACACCTCCACAGTACCTGAGAACAGACCTTCCTCACCTCCGCAATCCAAGTACACACCTTGCACTCCAAGTACAAACCAAGCACACCTCCACAGCCCGAGTACAGACCTTCCGCACCTCCACACTCCGAGTACAGACCTTCCGCACCTCCACACCTCCCTGAGTACAGACCTTCAGCACCTCCACACTCCCTGAGTACAGACCTTCCACACCTCCACACTCCCTGAGTACAGATCATCCACACCTCCACAGTACCTGAGAACAGACCTTCCTCACCTCCGCAATCCAAGTACACACCTTGCACTCCAAGTACAAACCAAGCACACCTCCACAGTCCGAGTATAGGCCTTCCACACCTCCTCACTCCGAGTACAGACCTTCCCACACCTCCACATCCCTGAGTACAGACCTTCCGCACCTCCACACTCCGAGTACAGACCTTCCCACACATCCACATCCCTGAGTACACACCTTCCGCACCTCCACACTCCAAATACAGACCTTCCACACCTCCAGACTCCGAGTACAGACCTTCCACATCCCCACACTCCGACTACACACCTTCCCACACCTCCACACTCCGAGTACAGACCTTCCCTCACCTCCACACTTCGAGTACAGACCTTCTACACCTCCACACTCCGAGTACAGACCTTCGACAACTCCACACTCCGAGTACAGATCTTCCGCACCTCCACACTCCTGAGTACAGACCTTCCCACACCTCCACACTCCGAGTACAGACCTTCCCTCACCTCCACACTTCGAGTACAGACCTTCTACACCTCCACACTCCGAGTACAGACCTTCGACAACTCCACACTCCGAGTACAGATCTTCCGCACCTCCACACTCCTGAGTACAGACCTTCCCACACCTCCACACTCCGAGTACAGACCTTCCACACCTCCACACTCCGAGTACAGACATTCCGCACCTCCACACACCCTGAGTACAGACCTTCCACACCTCCTCACTCCGAGTACAGACCTTCCGCACCTCCACACTCCTGAGTACAGACCTTCCCACAGCTCCACACTCCCTGAGTATAGACCTTCCACACCTCCACACTCCGAGTACAGACCTTACCACACCTAAACACTCCAAGTACAGACCTTCTTCAACTCGACACTCCGAGTACAGACCTTCCACACCTCCACAGTCCGAGTACAGACCTTCCACACCTCCACACTCCCTGAGTACAGAGCTTCCACACCTCCACAGTCCGAGTAAACACCTTACCACAACTCCACAGTCCCATAACAGACCTTCCCACACATCCACATTCCATGAGTACAGACATTCCCGCACCTCCACACTCCCTGAGTACAGACCTTCCCACACCCACACTCCCTGAGTACGGACCTTCCACACCTCCACACACCAAGTACACACCTTCAGCACCTCCACACTCCCTGAGTACAGACCTTCCACACCTCCACACTCCCTGAGTACAGATCTTCCACACCTCCACAGTACCTGAGAACAGACCTTCCTCACCTCCGCAATCCAAGTACACACCTTGCACTCCAAGTACAAACCAAGCACACCTCCACAGTCCGAGTACAGACCTTCCACACCTCCTCACTCCGAGTACAGACCTTCCCACACCTCCACATCCCTGAGTACAGACCTTCCGCACCTCCACACTCCGAGTACAGACCTTCCCACACATCCACATCCCTGAGTACACACCTTCCGCACCTCCACACTCCAAATACAGACCTTCCACACCTCCAGACTCCGAGTACAGACCTTCCACATCCCCACACTCCGACTACACACCTTCCCACACCACCACACTCCGAGTACAGACCTTCCCTCACCTCCACACTTCGACTACAGACCTTCTACACCTCCACACTCCGAGTACAGACCTTCGACAACTCCACACTCCGAGTACAGATCTTCCGCACCTCCACACTCCTGAGTACAGACCTTCCCACACCTCCACACTCCGAGTACAGACCTTCCCTCACCTCCACACTTCGAGTACAGACCTTCTACACCTCCACACTTCGAGTACAGACCTTCGACAACTCCACACTCCGAGTACAGATCTTCCGCACCTCCACACTCCTGAGTACAGACCTTCCCACACCTCCACACTCCGAGTACAGACCTTCCACACCTCCACACTCCGAGTACAGACATTCCGCACCTCCACACACCCTGAGTACAGACCTTCCACACCTCCTCACTCCGAGTACAGACCTTCCGCACCTCCACACTCCTGAGTACAGACCTTCCCACAGCTCCACACTCCCTGAGTATAGACCTTCCACACCTCCACACTCCGAGTACAGACCTTACCACACCTAAACACTCCAAGTACAGACCTTCTTCAACTCGACACTCCGAGTACAGACCTTCCACACCTCCACAGTCCGAGTACAGACCTTCCACACCTCCACACTCCCTGAGTACAGAGCTTCCACACCTCCACAGTCCGAGTAAACACCTTACCACAACTCCACAGTCCCAGTACAGACCTTCCCACACATCCACATTCCATGAGTACAGACATTCCCGCACCTCCACACTCCCTGAGTACAGACCTTCCCACACCCACACTCCCTGAGTACGGACCTTCCACACCTCCACACACCAAGTACAGATCTTCTTGCACCTCCACACTCCCTGAGTACAAACCTTCCCACACCTCCACACTCCCTGAGTACTGATCTTCCCGCACCTCCACACTCAGAGTACAAACCTTCCCACACCTCCACACTCCGAGTACAGACCTTCCTCACCTCCCCACTCCGAGTACAGACCTTCCCACACATCCACACTCCCTGAGTACAGACCTTCCACACCTCCACACTCCCTGAGTACAGACCTTCCACACCTCCACACCTCCCTGAGTACAGACCTTCCACACCTTCACACTCCCTGAGTACAGACCTTCCACACCTCCACACTCTGAGTACAGACCTTCCCACACCTCCTCACTCCGAGTACAGACATTCCGCACCTCCACACACCCTGAGTACAGACCTTCCACACCTCCTCACTCCGAGTACAGACCTTCCCACACCTCCACACTCCCTGAGTACAGACCTTCGGCACCTCCACACTCCCTGAGTACAGACCTTCCGCACCTCCACACTCCGAGTACATTTCTTCCGCACCTCCACACTCCTGAGTACAGACCTTCCCACAGCTCCACACTCCCTGAGTGCAGACCTTCCGCACCTCCACACTCCGAGTACATTTCATCCGCACCCCCACACTCCCTGAGTACAGACCTTCAGCACCTCCACACTCCCTGAGTACAGACCTTCCACACCTCCACACTCCCTGAGTACAGATCATCCACACCTCCACAGTACCTGAGAACAGACCTTCCTCACCTCCGCAATCCAAGTACACACCTTGCACTCCAAGTACAAACCAAGCACACCTCCACAGTCCGAGTACAGGCCTTCCACACCTCCTCACTCCGAGTACAGACCTTCCCACACCTCCACATCCCTGAGTACAGACCTTCCGCACCTCACACTCCGAGTACAGACCTTCCCACACATCCACATCCCTGAGTACACACCTTCCGCACCTCCACACTCCAAATACAGACCTTCCACACCTCCAGACTCCGAGTACAGACCTTCCACATCCCCACACTCCGACTACACACCTTCCCACACCTCCACACTCCGAGTACAGACCTTCCCTCACCTCCACACTTCGAGTACAGACCTTCTACACCTCCACACTCCGAGTACAGACCTTCGACAACTCCACACTCCGAGTACAGATCTTCCGCACCTCCACACTCCTGAGTACAGACCTTCCACACCTCCACACTCCGAGTACAGACCTTCCCTCACCTCCACACTTCGAGTACAGACCTTCTACACCTCCACACTCCGAGTACAGACCTTCGACAACTCCACACTCCGAGTACAGATCTTCCGCACCTCCACACTCCTGAGTACAGACCTTCCCACACCTCCACACTCCGAGTACAGACCTTCCACACCTCCACACTCCGAGTACAGACATTCCGCACCTCCACACACCCTGAGTACAGACCTTCCACACCTCCTCACTCCGAGTACAGACCTTCCGCACCTCCACACTCCTGAGTACAGACCTTCCACAGCTCCACACTCCCTGAGTATAGACCTTCCACACCTCCACACTCCGAGTACAGACCTTACCACACCTAAACACTCCAAGTACAGACCTTCTTCAACTCGACACTCCGAGTACAGACCTTCCACACCTCCACAGTCCGAGTACAGACCTTCCACACCTCACACTCCCTGAGTACAGAGCTTCCACACCTCCACAGTCCGAGTAAACACCCTTACCACAACTCCACAGTCCCAGTACAGACCTTCCCACACATCCACATTCCATGAGTACAGACATTCCCGCACCTCCACACTCCCTGAGTACAGACCTTCCCACACCCACACTCCCTGAGTACGGACCTTCCACACCTCCACACACCAAGTACAGACCTTCAGCACCTCCACACTCCCTGAGTACAGACCTTCCACACCTCCACACTCCCTGAGTACAGATCTTCCACACCTCCACAGTACCTGAGAACAGACCTTCCTCACCTCCGCAATCCAAGTTACACACCTTGCACTCCAAGTACAAACCAAGCACACCTCCACAGTCCGAGTACAGACCTTCCCACACCTCCTCACTCCGAGTACAGACCTTCCCACACCTCCACATCCCTGAGTACAGACCTTCCGCACCTCCACACTCCGAGTACAGACCTTCCCACACATCCACATCCCTGAGTACACACCTTCCGCACCTCCACACTCCAAATACAGACCTTCCACATCCCCACACTCCGACTACACACCTTCCACATCCCCACACTCCGACTACACACCTTCCCACACCTCCACACTCCGAGTACAGACCTTCCCTCACCTCCACACTTCGAGTACAGACCTTCTACACTCCACACTCCGAGTACAGACCTTCGACAACTCCACACTCCGAGTACAGATCTTCCGCACCTCCACACTCCTGAGTACAGACCTTCCCACACCTCCACACTCCGAGTACAGACCTTCCCTCACCTCCACACTTCGAGTACAGACCCTTCTACACCTCCACACTCCGAGTACAGACCTTCGACAACTCCACACTCCGAGTACAGATCTTCCGCACCTCCACACTCCTGAGTACAGAC
>NW_027275187.1:0-17500 GCF_030028105.1 Mobula birostris
GGGTTCGAACATTTAACTGCCAATCATTCTTTGGGGCACTTCTCTGTTTCAAGTCAAGTCACTTTTTATTGTCATTTCGACCATAACTGCCGGTACAGTACACAGTAAAAACCAGACAATGTTTTTCAGGGCCATGGTGCTACATGAAACAATAGAAAAACTACACTGAACTACATGTGACGAGGTCCTGGATGACCCCTATGAACTGTGCTTTTGAAAAGAGAGAGAGGGAGAGGGAGAGAGAGGGGAGGGAGAGGGAGAGAGAGGGGAGAGAGAGGGGAGAGGGGGAGAGGGGGAGAGGGGGAGAGGGGGAGGAGGAAGGGGGGAGGAGGAAGGGGGGAGGAGGAAGGGGAGAGAGAGGGGAGAGAGAGGGGAGAGAGAGGGGAGAGAGAGGGGAGAGAGAGGGGAGAGAGAGGGGAGAGGGGGAGGAGGAAGGGGGGAGGAGGAAGGAAGGGGGGAGGGGGAGGGGGAGAGGGGGAGGGGGGAGGGGGAGAGGGGGAGGGGGAGAGGGGAGGAGAGGGGGGGAGAGGGGGGAGGGGGGGGAGAGGGGGGGAGGGGGAGGAGGGGGGAGGGGGAGGGGGAGGGGGGGAGGGGGAGGGGGGGAGGGGGAGGGGGAGGGGGAGGGGGAGGGGGAGGGGGAGGGGGAGGGGGAGGGGGAGGGGGAGGGGGAGGGGGAGGGGGAGGGAGGGGGAGAGGGGGAGAGGGGGAGAGGGGGAGAGGGGGAGAGGGGGAGAGGGGGAGAGGGGGAGAGGGGGAGAGGGGGAGAGGGGGAGAGGGGGAGAGGGGGAGAGGGGGAGAGGGGGAGGAGGAAGGGGGGAGGGGGAGGGGGAGGGGGGAGGGGGAGGGGGAGGGGGGAGGGGGGAGGGGAGGGGGGAGGGGGGAGGGGAGGGGGGGAGGGGGGGAGGGGGGGAGAGGGGGGAGGGGGAGAGGGGGAGAGGGGGAGAGGGGGAGAGGGGGAGAGGGGGAGAGGGGGAGAGGGGGAGAGGGGGAGAGGGGGAGAGGGGGAGAGGGGGAGAGGGGGAGAGGGGGAGGAGGAAGGGGGGAGGGGGAGGGGGAGGGGGGAGGGGGAGGGGGAGGGGGGAGGGGGAGGGGGGAGGGGGGAGGGGAGGGGGGAGGGGGGAGGGGAGGGGGGGAGGGGGGGAGGGGGGGAGAGGGGGGAGGGGAGAGGGGAGAGGGGAGAGGGGAGAGGGGAGAGGGGAGAGGGGAGAGGGGAGAGGGAGAGGGGAGAGGGGAGGGGAGGGGAGGGGAGAGCGGGGAGTGGAGGGGAGGGGAGGGGGGAGCGGGGAGGGGGAGAGGGGGAGAGGGGGAGAGGGGGAGAGGGGGAGAGGGGGAGAGGGGGAGGAGGAAGGGGGGAGGGGGAGGGGGAGGGGGGAGGGGGAGGGGGAGGGGGGAGGGGGGAGGGGAGGGGGGAGGGGGGAGGGGAGGGGGGGAGGGGGGGAGGGGGGGAGAGGGGGGAGGGGGAGAGGGGGAGAGGGGGAGAGGGGGAGAGGGGGAGAGGGGGAGAGGGGGAGAGGGGGAGAGGGGGAGAGGGGGAGAGGGGGAGAGGGGGAGAGGGGGAGAGGGGGAGAGGGGGAGAGGGGGAGGAGGAAGGGGGGAGGGGGAGGGGGAGGGGGGAGGGGGAGGGGGAGGGGGGAGGGGGGAGGGGAGGGGGGAGGGGGGAGGGGAGGGGGGGAGGGGGGGAGGGGGGGAGAGGGGGGAGGGGAGAGGGGAGAGGGGAGAGGGGAGAGGGGAGAGGGGAGAGGGGAGAGGGGAGAGGGGAGAGGGGAGAGGGGAGAGGGGAGAGGGGAGAGGGGAGAGGGGAGGGGAGGGGAGGGGAGAGCGGGGAGTGGAGGGGAGGGGAGGGGGGAGCGGGGAGGGGGGGAGGGGGAGTTGGGGAGGGGGGGAGAGTGTTGAGATATAACACCGACATCTTGTTTTTAAGAGAGAGAGAGAGATGAAGACAGCTTTGGATGATGTTATGAGTTTTCCGCAGCACGTTCACATTTTTACAAGGACATTGCTTTCAGCTTCTGTATTCTTAGAGAGAGAGAGAGGGGAGGAGCTGCTTGAGTGACAGTTATATTCGGCACGGTGAGATAAATAGAAGGTCAGACGATAAATGGACAGACACATGGCTTCGGACACTGAATGAGCTTTGTTGTGCGCACAGAAAACGTATGTTTATCGACGATCGATCACGCGGATCGATCAGAGGCTCTCGCAGTGTGAAAAGGGTGTGACCGGTGGGGAGTTATTCGTGTGTCCAACCCTCACCTGGGTTGATAGCTCCACTAGAGAAGAACCGTCCCCTTTGTCGTGGTCGCAGTCGGTGACTTCTAAAGGATTTCGGAGGACAACGGGAAGATCGATGGCTTCAGCTCACCTGAAGACTCAAACCTCTCCTTCTCTCTCTCTCCATCGCCACTCAACTCAATACCACGAACTAACTGAACTCTACTCATCATCGTAAGACTATCTATTTACCCCGAGACCCAAAGAAACTTGGTGTTCATATATTTCCATACTTACTTACATATAATCATTGCTAACCTGTTTGATTTATCTACATTTATATTACTGTATTGCGTAGTTACTAATAAATATTATTAGTTAATAGCAATACTGGACTGCAAGGTGTTTTCCATCTCTGCTGGTTCTTTAACCTGTCACGGGGTACGTGACATACATAAAACACCACAAAAACTACACTAGACTACAGAGCGACCCAGGACTGCATAAAGTGCACAGAACAGTGCAGGCATCACAATGAATAATAAACAAGACAATATGCACAGTAGAGGACGGTAGGTTGCTGTCAGTCCAGGCTCTGGGTATTGAGGAGTCTGATGGCTCGGGGGAATAAACTGTTACACAGTCTGGTCGTGAGAGCCCGAATGCTTCGGTACCTTTTGCCAGATGGCAGGAGGGAGAAGAGTTTGTATGAGGGATGCGTGGGGTCCTCATAATGCTGTTAGCTTTGTGTAAATGCCTGTGACGGCGGGAAGAGAGACCCCGATGATCTCCTCAGCTGACCTCACGATCTGCCGCAGGGTCTTGCGATGCGAGACGGTGCAATTCCTGAACCAGACCGTGAAGCAGCTGCCCAGGATGCTCTCGATACAACCTCTGTAAGAATGTGGTGGGGATGGGGGGTGTGGGAGGTGGACTTTTCTCAGCCTTCGCAGAAAGCAGAGTCGCTGCTGGGCTCCCTTTGCTGCGGAGCTGGTGTTGAGGAACCAGGTGAGATTCGGCGGACGTTTGCGAAGAAGAAAAAAAGAATACATTCCTCCGACATTGACTGCACCCGTTGAAACCGATTTGAGAATTAACCCCTCGACCTCCAGGCTCCCGAACCGACGTGGAAAACTCCACTCAACTCAACACCGGACTGACTCCACAACCGACAGGCTTCCTTTCAAGAACTCCAGAACGCACGCTCCCAGCATTATTCCTGAAATTTCTTTGGCACACTGGGCCAAGTTTTTCCATCGATTCTAGAACATAGAATAGTACAGCACAGTACAGGCCCTTCGGCTGCCTCCCATATAAGCCCCCACCTTAAATTCCTCCATATACCTGTCTAGTAGTCTCTTAAACTTCACTAGTGTATCTGCCTCCACCACTGACTCTGGCAGTGCATTCTACGCACCAACCACTCTCTGAGTAAAAAACCTTCCTCTAATATCCCCCTTGAACTTCCCACCCCTCACCTTAAAGCCATGTCCGCTTGTATTGAGTAGTGGTGCCCTGGGGAAGAGGCGCTGGCTGTCCACTCTGTCCATTCCTCTTATTATCTTGTACACCTCTATCACGTCTCCTCTCATCCTCCTTCTCTCCAAAGAGTAAAGCCCTAGCTCCCTTAATCTCTGATCATAATGCATACTCTCTAAACCAGGCAGCATCCTGGTAAATCTCCTCTGTACCCTTTCCAATGCTTCCACATCCTTCCTATAGTGAGGCGAACGGAACTGGACACAATACTCCAAGTGTGGCCTAACCAGAGTTTTATAGAGCTGCATCATTACATCGCGACTCTTAAACTCTATCCCTCGACTTATGAAAGCTAACACCCCATAAGCTTTCTTAACTACCCTATCCACCTGTGAGGCAACTTTCAGGGATCTGTGGACATGTACCCCCAGATCCCTCTGCTCCTCCACACTTCCAAGTATCCTGCCATTTTCTTTGTATTGAATTCTATTGGATTTTTTTCCTTCTACCATGAACGCCCGCAAGAAAATGAATGATGGAAAAAGAATTTCCCTCAAATTGTATTCTGAAATCCACTCAGCGGCTGCTGAATCAGGAGCTTCCTGGACCTAACAAAGAGGCCACCGAGTGCACGTTCGTGGCCTTCTGCCACTGAGCTTCGACGTGCTGTGCGTTCAGGGATGCTCCGCTGCATGCCGCTGTAGTAACGGGTGGTTACCTGAGTTACTGTCGCCGTCCTGTCAGCCTGAATCGGTCAGGCTGCCCTCCCCTGACCTCTCCGGCCCCCAGAACTGCTTTTCACGGGATGTTTTCTCTCTCGCTTGTTTCTCGATAAGATCTGGCCACGGACTCCACTCAAGCCTGGCTCTACCTCAGAACCCTTAATTGTTGCTTTCAGACCGTAAGACGTAGGAGCAGAATTCGGTCGTCTGGCCCATCGAGTCTACTCCGCCATTCGATCACGGCCGATCCTTTTCTCCCCCCCATTTCCTCCTCAACCCCAATTCCCGGCCTTCTCCCCGTAACCTTTGGTGCCGCGTCCAATCAAGAACCTATCAATCTCTGCCTCAGATACAGCCAACGACCTGGCCTCCACAGGCTGCCATGTTGCAACAAATCCCACAAATTCGCCACCCTTTGGCTGGAGAAATTTCTCCGCATCTCTGTTTTGAAAGGGCGCCCCTCTATCTTGTCCTAGATTCTTGTCCTATCTTGCCCTCTTGTCCTAGATTCCCCCACCACGGGAAATGTCCGTTCCACATCTACTCGGCCTTTTGACATTCGAAAGGTTTCAATGAGATTCCCCCCCGCCATCCTTCTGAATTCCAGCGAGTACAGACCCAGCTCCTCGTACGATAACCCTTTCATTCCTAGAATCTTCCTTGTGAACCTCCTCTGGACCCTCTCCAACGCCAGCATGTCTTTTACAAGATGAGGGGCCCAAAATTGTTTGCAATGCTCAAGGTGAGGCCTCACCAGTGCCTTATAAAACCTCAGCATCACATCCTTGCTCTTGTATTCTAGACCTCTTGAAATGAAGACAAACGTGACATTTTTCTTCCTCACCACCGACTCAACCTGCAAGTCAATCTTCAGGGTTTCCTGCACAAGGACCTCTGCATCTCAGACTCCTGGGTTTTCTCCCCGTTTAGAAATTAGCCTGCACGCTTATTTCTGCCACCAAAGTGCATGAGCGTGCATTTTCCAAAATTGTATTGCAGCGGGCAACAGGGGACGTTCCCGCTGGGGGCTTTTGCACGCCGTCCAAATCCGATTTGCTCGCTGAATGACGCTTTAGAAAGCCGAGTTTCCAAACATCATTCCACTCCTGCCCGCTCGCAAATTCCCCAGCCACTTTTGCCTCGCGACAACTCACGCGGGCAACCCCAGTTTCTGATTTCCTCTGACCTCGTGAGCTTTCAGAGCAGCAGTTTCTCCTGTTTCATGAGCCCATTCCGCTTTAAATGAACTAGGAGCTCATACCAGGCCTGCTACTTCTTGTGTATTCAACATAATGAACCAACAATTTCTTCAATACAAACAGGGCAAACAAGCCCACAGTGCCGTCTGCAGACTGGTCATCGCAAACTCCACACGCTGTCGACGCCCTCCGCGTCAGAAACCAGGAAAAGGAAACGTGATTGTGTGCGTTCACAAGAACAAAGGAGCTGGTTGTGGACTACAGGAGGAACGGAGATGGGCTAACCCCTGTTGAGATCAATGGATCTGGGGTTGAGAGGGTGAACAGCTTCAAGTTCCTCGGTATAAACATCACTGAGGATCTCGCGTGGTCTGTACACACCGGCCGTGTGGGTGAAAAAAGCACAACAGCGCCTCTCTCACCTCAGACGGTTGAGGAAGTTTGGTATGGGCCCCCCCAAATCCTAAAGACTTTCTACAGGGGCACAATTGAGAGCATCCTGACTGGCTGCATCACTGCCTGTTATGGGAACTGTACCTCCCTCGATCGCAGGACTCTGCAGAGAGTGGGGTGGACAGCCCAGCGCAGGACTCAGTACTCCAAGTGCGGCCTAACCAGAGTTTCATAGAGCTGCATCATTACCCCACGACTCTAAAACTCTATCCCTCGACTTATGAAAGCTAACACCCCATAAGCTTTCTTAACTACCCTATCTAACTGTGAGGCAACTTTCAGTGATCTGTGGAAGAAGCTTCTCCACATCGAGAAAAATAAATTACCATCGCGGGCAGTAAACTAAAAAAAAAAAGCTCGGGGACCTCGGCCTTGACCCTGCCTCTCGTGCGGCCAGCTCCTGGGTTTCCTGTCAGGGTCACCGGCAGGTGATGAGAGCGGGCTCCCTCACCTCTGCCCCTCTGACTCTCAACACAGGAGCCCCTCGGGGTTGTGTCCTAAGCCCCCTCCCTGTGCTCCCTGTTCACCCCATGACCGTGTCAACACCCACAGCCCCAACCCGCTCATCAGATCTGCCGACAACACTACACTGACTGGCCTGGTCTCAAACGATAACGAGGCAGCCCTACAGAGAAGAAGTCGCCGTCCTGATAGGGCGGTGTCAAGAAAACAACCTCTCCCTCAACGTCGCAAAGACAAAGGAGCTGGTTGTGGACGACAGGAGGAGCCGAGACAGGCTATCCCCATTGACATCAATGGACCTCGGGTTGAGAGGGTGAACAGCTTCAAGTTCCTCGGTATAAACATCACTGAGGATCTCGCGTGGTCTGTACACACCGGCCGTGTGTGTGAAAAGGCACAACAGCGCCTCTCTCACCTCAGACGGTTGAAGAAGTTTGGTATGGGCCCCCCCAAATCCTAAGAACTTTCCACAGGGGCACAATTGAGAGCATCCTGACTGACTGCATCACTGCCTGGTACGGGAACCGTACCTCCCTCGATCGCAGGACTCTGCAGAGAGTGGTGCAGACAGCCCAGCACATCTGTAGATGTGAACTTCCCACGATTCAGGACATTTACAGAGACAGGTGTGCAAAAAGGGCCCGAAGGATCACTGGGGACCCGAGTCACCCCCAACCACAAACTGTCCCAGCTACTACCGTCCGGGAAACGGTACCGCAGCAGAAAAGCCAGGACCGACAGGCCCCGGGACAGCTTCTCCCACCAGGCCATCAGACTGATGAACTCACGCTGATTTGAGTGCACCCTATATTTACGTCAACTGCTCCGTTTAATATAAATTGCTATGATTGCACATTGAGACAGACGCATAACGAAGATTTTTACCCCGCGTGTGTGAAGAACGAGAAATAAAGTCAATTCAATTCATGAAATATACTTCACATGCCAATGGAGGTGGGGGCGAAGACCTTTTGCGGGTGGTTTAAATTCCTTAGAGCAGTGGTCCCCAACCACCATGTGCGACCGGGCCGCGAGGAAGCAATACGAGTCAGCTGCACCTTTCTTAATTCTTTGTCACGCCCACCATTCAACCTGAACGTAGGGTTGCCAACTGTCCCGTATTTACCGGGACATCCCGTATATTGGGCTAAATTGGCTTGTCCCATACGGGACCGCCCTTGTCCCGTATTTCCCCCGCTAAGGTAGGGCGTTCCTATGAAACCGTTCGTAAGCCGAAATGGCGTAAAGTGAAGAAGCAATTACCATTAATTTATATGGGAAAAATTTTTGAGCGTTCCCGGATCCAAAAAATAACCTAACAAAACATACCAAATAACACATAAAACCGGAAATAACACTAACATATAGTAAAAACAGGAATGATACGACAAATACACAGCCTATATAAAGTAGAAATAATGTATGTACGGTGTAGTCGGGAAGATTAAGCCAAAACCGATTTGTGGGCGGAAAAAAATCGGCACGTACGCGCACGTCACACATAGCCGCACACAGGTGCCCGCGCAAGGCTTCGTGGTCATGGTAGTCTTTCTCGGGGTAAACACAAGTGTCCTGGGATTTGACTGCTACTTTTGTCCCTGGTTTGGGAGTGAGACAGTGGGGCAACCCTAACTGCAAAAGACATGCTGAGGTGAGTTTAACCCGACTTGAACACCCCCCACCCCGGTCGGCCGGCCCGCAAGAATACTGTCAATATTAAACAGGTCCGCGGAGCGAGAAAGGTTGGGGACCCCTGGCGTAGAGGGAACACTGGTCAGGGAGACGGGACGGGACGAAGAGGAGGGAGGGGCTCTCCACAAGGTCCCGGAAGGCACGAGCCCTGTCCCAGCCACCCACCCCGCCACCGGTGCCCCAGCACTGACCGATCAGCTTGAGGGTGAGCACGCAGTGGGGCATCGTCCACTTGATGTCGTACTGCTCAGTGGCCGTGAAGTAGTAGCCCGCTGAGAGGTAGGTCTGCCGGTGTGGCGGACAGGGTGGGGGTGGTGGGGGGAGGGAGGGGGAAGAAAGGAGGAACATGGAAAGGGAAAGGAACAGACAAGGAGGGGGAGGAGGACGGACAAACGTCAGAATGTAAGCAACTGTACAACATACTCTCTCTCCACCCGTCTCCGTCACCCCCTCCCTCCCCTGCACCCCTTCCCCAGTGTGGAGGGAGATTCACTCTGTGTGTCTGACCCCGGGAGTGTGTGATGGGACGGTGTGGAGGGAGATTCACTCTGTGTGTCTGACCCCGGGAGTGTGTGATGGGACGGTGTGGAGGGAGATTCACTCTGTGTCTGACCCCGGGAGTGTGTGATGGGACGGTGTGGAGGGAGATTCACTCTGTGTCTGACCCCGGGAGTGCGTGATGGGACGGTGTGGAGGGAGATTCACTCTGTGTCTGACCCCGGGAGTGTGTGATGGGACGGTGTGGAGGGAGATTCACTCTGTGTGTCTGACCCCGTGAGTGTGTGATGGGACGGTGTGGAGGGAGATTCACTCTGTGTCTGACCCCGGGAGTGTGTGATGGGATGGTGCGGAGGGAGATTCACTCTGTGTGTCTGACCCCGGGAGTGCGTGATGGGACAGTGTGGAGGGAGATTCACTCTGTGTGTCTGACACCGGGAGTGTGTGATGGGACGGTGTGAAGGGAGATTCACTCTGTGTCTGACCCCGGGAGTGTGTGATGGGACGGTGTGGAGGGAGATTCACTCTGTGTGTCTGACCCCGTGAGTGTGTGATGGGACGGTGTGGAGGGAGATTCACTCTGTGTCTGACCCCGGGAGTGTGTGATGGGATGGTGCGGAGGGAGATTCACTCTGTGTGTCTGACCCCGGGAGTGCGTGATGGGACGGTGCGGAGGGAGATTCACTCTGTGTGTCTGACCCCGGGAGTGTGTGATGGGACGGTGTGGAGGGAGATTCACTCTGTGTGTCTGGCCCCGGGAGTGTGTGATGGGACGGTGTGGAGGGAGATTCACTCTGTGTGTCTGGCCCCGGGAGTGCGTGTGCCAGCCCTGCAGAGACAGGGACGAGGGTCCGTACCCAGTGCGCAGTCCCCCGGCAACATTACCATTTGGAAGAGGAAAGTGGAGGCGATACAGGTGGCTGTCCTCCCCATCAGCCTGAGGATCAGGAACTGGACAACGACACAAGCGAGGGAGTGCAGCATGTGCCAACCTATCGGGGGGGGGGGGAGAAGGATGGAGGGAGAGGAGAGAGACTCCGTGTCAGAGATGAACAGAGACGCAGGAGAGATCAGCTCTCACACTGGGGCTGAGCTCGCCGATTTCACACCAGCATCATTCCCACAGGACGCCTGGTCTGCCTCCGTGCCTGCCCTCCCCACCGCGCCCCTTTCCACAGCCCGACCTCTGCCACACCGCCCTCCCCCGACCCGGGTCGGCAGGCAGTCCCTCGATCTCCCTCTGCTGGCCCGCCTACTTGCTCTCTCCGCAGCCTCCGCCCAACGCCGCGCCCTCCCCCTCCCTCCTGCCCTTCCCGCATCCCTCTCTCCCTATCCCATCCGCACGCACCCCTTCCCACCCTCTCCCTCCAAGTCTCTTGTCTCCCACCCTCCCTCTCCCCTCCTCTCCCGCCCACCCTCTCCCTCGCCCGCTCTCCCTCCGCCCCTCCCGCCTCCCGCAAGAACCTCGCGACCCTCCCTCCCTCCTTCCGCCCCGGATCCTCACCAAAGTTGAAGTAAGCCATCCAGAGGCCGAGCACGGAGTTGTAGTAATGCACTAGGTGGGGCCCCCGGCCCCAGAGGAACCACCGGTGGAAGAAGGCAAAGGGGTATCCTGTTTCGGGGTGGGTGGGGAGGGGGGAGCAAGACAGGGGAGAGTCGGTCAACACAGCACGCCCACCTCTGACCTCCGCCCCCTCCCCCCGGTGGCCGCTGGGCCCTCGTGCCCACCTCGTTCGTCCTCCTCTCAGCCCCGCTCTCCTGCCTGCGCCCCGTAACCTCTGACCTATGAACCTCCACTTTGAATGCACCCAATCAATCGGCCTCCGAATTCCACCCATCCGCTTGCTGAAGAAATCCCTCCTCACCTCTGCTCCTCTGACCCTCAACACGGGTGCCCCGTCAGGGCCGCGTCCTAAGCCCCCTCCCGTCGCTCTCCACGCACCCCAGCCCCGTGTCGCCACCCGCGGCTCCTGTTAAACTTGCCGACGACACTGAACTGGTTGGCCTCATCTCAACTCATCACGGTGAGGCAGGCGGCAGAGGAGAAGCCGTCACCCCGACATGGGGTGGTGTCAAGAAAGCGGCCAAAACAAAGGAGCTGATCGTGGACTGGAGAAGGAACGGAGACGGGCTAACCCCCAGTTGGCATCGATGGATCTGGGGTTGAGAGGGGGAACAGCTTTAAGTTCCTCGGTATAAATATCACTGAGGATCTCGCGTGGTCTGTACACACCGGCCGTGTGTGTGAAAAGGCACAACAGCGCCTCTCTCACCTCAGAAGGGCGAAGAAGTTTGGTATGGGCCCCCCAAATCCTAAGAACTTTCTACAGGGGCACAATTGAGAGCATCCTGACTGGCTGCATCACTGCCTGTTATGGGAACCGTACCTCCCTCAATCGCAGGACTCTGCAGAGAGTGGTGCGGACGGCCCAGCACATCTGTAGACGTGAACTTCACACTATTCGGGACATTTACAGCGACGGGTGCGTGAAAAGGGCCCGAAGGATCATTGGGGACCAAAGACACCCCCAACCACAAACTGTCCCAGCTACTACCGACCGGGAAACGGTACCGCAGCATAAAAGCCAGGACCAACAGGCTCCGGGATGGCTTCTTCCACCAGGCAATCAGATTGATTAATTCCCACTGACACAACAGTATTTCTATGTTACATTGACTGTTCTGTCGTACATAATAGTTATTATAAACTACTACAAATTGCACATTTAGATGGAGACGCATCATGAATATATTTTACTCCTCATGAAGGATGTAAGAAATAAAGTCAATTTAATTCAATTCTGAAGGAACATTCTTCCATTCTGGGGCTGTGCCCTCCAGACCTAGACTCCCCCGCTATAGGAAACATCCTCTCCACATCCACTCTATCTGTGAACTCTGGTCCGAGACTCCCCCACTACAGGAAACATCCTCTCCACATCCACTCTATCTGTGTCCTCTGGTCCGAGACTCCCCCACTATAGGAAACATCCTCTCCACATCCACTCTATCTGTGTCCTCTGGTCCCAGACTCCCCCACTATAGGAAACATCCTCTCCACATCCACTCTATCTGTGTCCTCTGGTCCGAGACTCCCCCACTACAGGAAACATCCTCTCCACAACCACTCTATCTGTGTCCTCTGGTCCGAGACTCCCCCAACAGGAAACATCCTCTCCACACCCACTCTATCTGTGTCCTCTGGTCCTAGACTCCCCCCACTACAGTAAACATCCTCTCCACATCCACTCTATCTGTGTCCTCTGGTCCGAGACTCCCCCGCTATAGGAAACATCCTCTCCACATCCACTCTATCTGTGTCCTCTGGTCCGAGACTCCCCCACTACAGGAAACATCCTCTCCACATCCACTCTATCTGTGTCCTCTGGTCCGAGACTCCCCCACTACAGGAAACATCCTCTCCACATCCACTCTATCTGTGTCCTCTGGTCCTAGACTCCCCCACTACAGGAAACATCCTCTCCACATCCACTCTATCTGTGAACTCTGGTCCGAGACTCCCCCACTATAGGAAACATCCTCTCCACATCCACTCTATCTGTGTCCTCTGGTCCCAGACTCCCCCACTATAGGAAACATCCTCTCCACATCCACTCTATCTGTGTCCTCTGGTCCGAGACTCCCCCACTACAGGAAACATCCTCTCCACAACCACTCTATCTGTGTCCTCTGGTCCGAGACTCCCCCCACAACAGGAAACATCCTCTCCACACCCACTCTATCTGTGTCCTCTGGTCCTAGACTTCCCCACTGCAGGAAACATCCTCTCCACATCCACTCTATCTGTGTCCTCTGGTCCTAGACTCCCCCACTACAGTAAACATCCTCTCCACATCCACTCTATCTGTGTCCTCTGGTCCGAGACTCCCCCGCTATAGGAAACATCCTCTCCACATCCACTCTATCTGTGAACTCTGGTCCTAGACTCCCCCACAACAGGAAACATCCTCTCCACATCCACTCTATCTATGTCCTCTGGTCCTAGACTCACCCCACTACAGGAAACATCCTCTCCACATCCACTCTATCAGGGCCTTTGAATATTCGATAGGTTTCAGCGAGATTCCTCCTCTCATTGTTCTAAACTCCAACGAGTGCAGGCTCCCAGAGCCATCAAACACTCCTCAAAGGTTCAACGCCAACACGAGGAATTCTGCGGATGCTGGAAATTCAAGCAACACACATCAAAGTTGCTGGTGGAACGCAGCAGGCCAGGCAGCATCTCTAGGATCAGGACCCTTCGTCAGGACTAACTGAAGGAAGAGCTAGTAAGGGATTTGAAAGTGGGAGGGGGATGGGGGAGATCCAAAATGATAGGAGAAGACAGGAGGGGGAGGGATGGAGCCAAGAGGTGATTGGGAAAAGGGACTTGGACAGTTGACCTAGAGATGTTGCCTGGCCTGCTGCGTTCACCAGCAACTTTGATGTGTGTTACTCCTCAAAGGTTAACCCTTTCATTCCCGGGATCGTTCTCGTCAACCTCCTCTGGACCCTCTCCAAGGCCAGCGCACTCTTTCTGAGATGAGACGACCAAAACTGCTCACAATGCGGTCTGACCAGCGCTTTACGAAGCCTCAGCACGATGTCCTTGCTGTTATATTCTAGCCCTCTTGAAAATGAACTCTTAACACTTTCCTTCCTCACCGCTGACCCCACCGGCAAGTTAACCCTCCGGGAACCCTGCACGAGGGCTCCCAAGTCCCTCGGCGCCTCAGGTCTGCCGATTTTCTCCCCGTTTTAGAGAAGAGTCCCCACGTTTATTTCTGCTACCGGAGCGCACGGCCGCACGCCGCCCGACACCGTCTCCCGTCCGTCCCCTTCTCTGCCCGCTCCCCGAACCCCCTCCAAGTCCTTCCGCAGGCTCCACGCTTCCTCGACACCACCACCCACCCGCCCCCCCGACCTGCCTCCGTGCCGTCCGCAGACCGGGCCGACAGAGCAACCAGCCCCCTACGTCCGGGTCGCCGGCGTGCACCGCGAGAAAGGAGCCGCCCCAACGCACGGGGCTCCGTGCAGCACCGATAATCACCGGCGGACAATCGGAGAAGACCCACGCCCCCCCCCCACCCGTTTTGCAAGCCCACTGCCTCAGCTACCGGGATCGGTCGGTCTGCAACCAGCCCTCTCCCCTCCCTCCAAAAACAATCCTGACGATTTTCACAAGATCACAAGGCAAAGGAGCAGTAGGCCATTCGGCCCATCAAGTCTGCGCCATCACTCCACCACGAGCTAAACTATTCTCCCACCTAGTTCCAATTTCCAGCCTTTTTTCCCCTTGATACCCCGACTGACCAGCTACCTATCAATCTCCTCCTCAAACACCCTCCACAATCGGGCCTCCACAGCTGTACGTGGCCACGAATCCCAGAAATCCACCACCCTCTGGCTAAAAAAAAAATTTCTCCTCATCCCTGTTTTAAATGGGTGCCCTCTAATTCTAAGACTGTGGCCTCCTGTCCTGGACTCACCCACCAAGGGAAACAGCCTTTCCGCATCTACTCTGTCCAACCCTTTCAACATGCGAAATGTTTCAATGAGATCCCCTCTCATTCTTCTGTGTCATAAACCGTATAACCATATAAAAATTACAGCACGGAAACAGGCCATCTCGGCCCTTCTAGTCCATGCTGAACGCTTACTCTCACCTAGTCCCACCGACCTGCACTCAGCCCGTAACCCTCCGCTCCTTTCCTGTCCATATATCTATCCAATTTAACTTTAAACGACAACATCGAACCTGCCTCAGCCACTTCTCGTTCCACACAGCCATCACTCTCTGAGTAAAGAAGTTCCCCCTCATGTTACCCCTAAACTTTTGCCCTTTAACTCTAAAGTCATGTCCTCTTGTTTGAATCTCCCCCATTCGAGATGTTCCTATGAGACAGAGTGGACGTGGCAAAGTTGTTTCCCATGATGGGGGAGTCTAGTACACGAGGGCATGACTTAAGGATTGAAGGGCGCCCATTCAGAACAGAAAAGCAAAGAAATTTTTTTTAGTCAGAGGGTGGTGAATCTATGGAATTTGTTACCACGGGCAGCAGTGGAGGCCAAGTCATTGGGTGTATTTAAGGCAGAGATTGATAGGTATCTGAGTAGCCAGGGCATCAAAGGTTATGGTGAGAAGGCGGGGGAGTGGGACTAAATGGGAGAATGGATCAGCTCATGATACAATGGCGGAGCAGACTCGATGGGCCGAATGGCCGGCTTCTGCCCCTTTGTCTTATGGAGATCCCCTCTCATTCTTCTATACTCTAACGAATACAGTCCAAGAGCCGACAAACACGCTCCTCATATGTCAGCCCCTGCACTCCGGGAATCATCCTCGTAAATATTCTCCGAACTCTCTCCAACATCAGAACATCAATAAAATTGAGACAGTACAGAAGAGGTTTACTGAAATGTTGCCTGGGTTTCATCTCCTAAGTTGCAGAGAAAGGTTGAACAAGTTGGGTCTTTATTCTTTGGAGCGTAGAAGGTTGAGGGGGGACTTGATAGAGGTGCTTAAAATTATGAGGGAGATTGATAGAGTTGACGTGGATAGGCTTTTTCCATTGAGAGTGGGGGAGATTCAAACAGGAGGACATGAGTTGAGAGTTAAAGGGCAAAAGTTTAGGGGTAACATGAGGGGGAACTTCTTTACTCAAAGCGTGGTGGCTGTGTGGAACGAGAAGTGGTCGAGGCAGGTTCGATGTTGTCGTTTAAAGTTAAATTGGATAGATATATGGACAGGAAAGGAATGGAGGGTTATGGGCTGAGTGCAGGTCGGTGGGACTAGGTGAGAGTAAGAGTTCGGCACGGACCAGAAGGGCCGAGATGGCCTGTTTCCGTGCTGTAATTATTATATGGTTATATAACATCCCTTCCAAGACAGGGGGCCCAAAACTGCACGCAATACTCCAAATGAGGTCTCCCCAGTGCCCCACGGAGCCTCATCAACATCTCCTCACTCTTCATGTTTGACTCTCAGCAAGTCAAATACGGGGCAGGGCACGTGCTGAGAGAATGGCTGGGCGGGGGGCGGGGGGGCGGTATTGTAAAACACAGAGAGAGAGACCCAGGGCTACAGGTTCACGGCTCCCCAAGAGACAGGGGCGGTGAGGAAGGCGAACGCTCGCCGGCCTACGTCGGGCAGGGCACTGAACACGGGAACAGGGGTGGGCTGCTTGCTTGCGGGGGTCGACCTCCGAGCCTGGAGCCCAGTTCAGCAAAGGGAACGTAGCAAGCCCAGCGTGGAGATTGCCCCAGAACGCCACACAGGAGAGACGGTGGGGGGGTCAGCTGTCCTCATCGAAGACAACGCGGTCCTCCGTCACTCGCCTCAGCCCACGGAGGACACAGAACACTGGCAGGAGTGCGGCACAGGACCTCCAAGAAAATCCTCAGAAGCGTGCGCGGGCCAGGGCTACGGTGCGAGCCGCAGACATCCCAGGAGCCGACGCGCACCGCAGCCGATAACCGGGGAGGGGGGGAGGGGGGACGTCACCGCGGCTGGAGGCGGAACGCTCGCGACCTACCCTCCGGGCTCGGCGATCGGACCGAGGGCAGGAGGCGGGACGTCCCGTTTCAGCCGTACAAGAGGTCGGCCAGGCCGCACGGGGAGGACCACGTGGAGCTCCAGTCGCCCGGCTGTAGGGCCGGGTGGGATTAACGCTGAGAGGGCGCGGAAAAGATGCACGGGGACTGGAGGGAATCGAGTTACAGGGAGTGCGCAGGCAGTTTTCCCTGGAGCATAGGAAGCCCAGGGGAAACCCTAACAGATGTCTATAAAACCAGGAGGGGCACCAATAATGCGGCCGGTCGCCAGAGTCGGGGTGTTGAAAACTAGAGGTGACAAGTTCAAGGTCAGAGGGGAAAGGTTTAACGGGACAGGTTTTCCCCCCACAAAACATGCAAATCCTACAAAAAAAAAAGGTAGGGGATACTGCCCTCCACACCATTGAGCACATCTACACGAAACCAGCACCAGGTTCAGGGACAGTTATCACCCCTCGACCATCAGGAAGGAGGTACAGGAGCCTCAGGACCCACACCATCAGGTTCAGGACCAGTTATCACCCCTCAACCATCAGGAAGGAGGTACAGGAGCCTCAGGACCCACACCACCAGGTTCAGGAACAGTTATCACCCCTCAACCACCAGGAAGAAGGTACAGGAGCCTCAGGACACACACCACCAGGTTCAGGGACAGTTATCACCCCTCAACCAGCAGGAAGGAGGGACAGGACCCTCAGGTCCGAAAACACCCGGTTCAGGCACAGTTATCACCCCTCAACCATCAGGAACGAGGTACAGGAGCCTCAGGACCCACACCACCAGGTTCAGGAACAGTTATCACCCCTCAACCATCAGGAAGGAGGTACAGGAGCCTCAGGACCCACACCACCAGGTTCAGGAACAGTTATCACCCCTCAACCATCAGGAAGGAGGTACAGGAGCCTCAGGACCCACACCACCAGGTTCAGGGACAGTTATCACCCCTCAACCATCAGGAAGGAGGTACAGGAGCCTCAGGACCCACACCACCAGGTTCAGGACCAGTTATCACCCCTCAACCATCAGGAAGGAGGGACAGGAGCCTCAGGACCCACACCACCAGGTTCAGGGACAGTTATCACCCCTCAACCATCAGGAAGGAGGTACAGGAGCCTCAGGACCCACACCACCAGGTTCAGGACCAGTTATCACCCCTCAACCATCAGGAAGGAGGGACAGGAGCCTCAGGACCCACACCACCAGGTTCAGGGACAGTTATCACCCCTCAAC
>NW_027275187.1:22500-65807 GCF_030028105.1 Mobula birostris
TGCACACAGAGCCAGAAATAACGACACGCAGTCTGTAATTCGCACTCGAGACTCGTCTATTCAAACGTCGCGGCACTGGCTTTTAAGCAGTTCCCTTCCAGCCCTCTCCGGGCGGAAATGACGCCAGAGGTGCATTACAAAAGTCTCTCCCCGCGCGCGGGCTATTTTGCGAGCCGGTTCGCTTGTGTAGAAAGTGGGTCGCCACAGTGAATTGCTTTCCATCCAACTGATAGCTTTTGATTCTCATTAACATATCCAAATGACATTCACCTGAACGGTTTCTCAGCTTGCTTTTGAGTTGATTCATTAGGCCAAAACCTCGCTCACAGTCCGCACTAGACGCAAGGAAGGCTCCCCCAACGTCCATCAACCGTGCAAGCTCGCAAAACTGTTCCTTTTGAAGTACAAATGCCACCATTTGAGCAAAGTTTGAAATCAGTTTGGATTTAATTTTTTCTTGCACAGAAAATTTGAAATCATTAAACTGTCTAACTAATATATATATGTATCCCTCAACATCAGCAAGACAAAGGAATCGGTTGTTGATTTCAGAAGGAGTAGCGCACTGCACGACCCCATTTACATCAGTGGTGCGCGAGTGGAACAGGTCAAAAGCTTTAAGTTCCTTGGGGTCAATATCACAAATGACCTGACTTGGTCCAACCAAGCAGAGTCCACTGCCAAGGCCCACCAGCGCCTTTACTTCCTGAGAAAACTAACGAAATTTGGCCTGTCCCCTAAAACCCTCACTAATATTTATAGATGCACCATAGAAAGCATTTTTCTAGGATGCATCACAACCTGGTATGGAAGTTGTCCTGTCCAAGACTGGAAGAAGCTGCAGAAGATCATGAACACGGCGCAGCACATCACGCAAACCAACCTTCCGTCCGTGGACTCACTTTACACCGCACGCTGTCGGAGCAGTGCTGCCAGGATAATCAAGGACATGACCCACCCAGCCAACACACTTTTCGTCCCTCTTCCCTCGGGGAGAAGGCTCAGGAGCTTGAAGACTCGTAAGGCCAGATTTGGGAACAGCTTCTTTCCAACTGTGATAAGACTGTTGAATGGATCCTGACCCGGATCTGGGCCGTACCCTCCAAATATCCGGACCTGCCTCCCGGTTTTTTTGCACTACCTTACTTTCCATTTTCTATTTATGATTTATAATTTAAATTTTTAATATTTACTATCAATTTGTACTCCAGGGAGCACTCAGAGCAGAATCAAATATCGCTGCGATGATTGTACGCTCTAGTATCAATTGTTTGGCGACAATAAAGTATGAAGTATTACAGTATTTTCAGCTAGAGAATCATGATATTTTAGACATTAACTAACATTAGCCAAATGTGAAGTCACAATCTGCAGTTGTGGAGAAATCAGAAGCTGACCATTCTTGTACCTCATCTTCGGGAAACCTTTCTTCTAAGTGAACACAAAGACCGTTTATAAAAGTCAACAGCGAACTTGCATCTACTGTGACGTTCTCTTCACGTTGTTGGCTTAATTTTTCTCGTTAATTTTGCCTCGTGCACAGTGCAGTCTGTTCAAAGACATCACTTAAAGCCCGTAGAGCTACTTTGTATGTGATGTTTATCAATTTCCTGTGACAGTATTTAGCCACAGGGTTACATATCTGATCTTCTTCAAAGTATGTGATCAGTCTCAAGATGTCTTATCATTTCTACTATTTCGTTAAGCCATTCAACTTCAAACAAATTTGCAGTTCTTTTGCGCTTCACGCCCCTCACTTCTTTTGAATTCGACATAGTGAATCAATTTTTTTTCAAAAAGAAAACTCAGTAAGCTATCTGCAGGATCTGAAACAGATCTTTGTAAACTTTACGATATGAACGCTGTCCGCCAAAGATGGCTGCCGCCGTGACGCAGCGGACACCATCCGCTCTGCTCCGCTGGGGGAGAAGCTGACAGCGATGCAGGTGGATGCTTCCCTGGGGTCATGGTTTATTGATTACCTGACTGGCAGACCACAGTACGTGTGCTTGCAACACTGTGTCCCCGACAGAGTGATCAGCAGCACTGGCGCTCCACAGGGGACTGTCTTGTCTCCCATTCTATTCACCATTTACACCTCGGACTTAAACTACTGCACAGAGTCTTGTCACCTTCAGAAGTTTTCGGATGACTCTGCCATAGTTGGATGCATCAGCAAGGGAGATGAGGCTGAGTACAGGGCTACGGTTGGAAACTTTGTCACATGGAATGTTATGGTGAGGTTGTATAAGGCATTGGTGAGGCCGAATCTGGAGTATTGTGTTCAGTTTTGGTCACCGAATTACAGGAAGGATATTAATAAGGTTGAAAGAGTGCAGAGAAGGTTTACAAGGATGTTGCCGGGACTTGAGAAACTCAGTTACAGAGAAAGGTTGAATAGGTTAGGACTTTATTCCCTGGAGCGTAGAAGAATGAGGGGAGATTTGATAGAGGTATATAAAATTATGATAGGTATAGATAGAGTGAATGCAAGCAGGCTTTTTCCACTGAGGCAAGGGGAGAAAAAAACCAGAGGACATGGGTTAAGGGTGACGGGGGAAAAGTTTAAAGGGAACATTGGGGGGGGCTTCTTCACACAGAGAGTGGTGGGAGTATGGAATGAGCTGCCAGACGAGGAGGTAAATGCGGGATCTTTTTTAACATTTAAGAATAAATTGGACAGATATATGGATGGGAGGTGTATGGAGGGATATGGTCCGTGTGCAGGTCAGTGGGACTGGGCAGAAAATGGTTCGGCACAGCCAAGAAGGACCGAAAGGCCTGTTCCTGTGCTGTAGTTTCTATGGTGTGAACAGAATTATCTGCAGCTTAATGTGAAAAAGACTAAGGAGCTGGTGGTAGACCTGAGGAGAGCTAAGGTACCGGTGACCCCTGCTTCCATCCAGGGGGTCAGTGTGGACGTGGTGGAGGATTACAAATACCTGGGGATACGAATCAACAATAAACTGGACTGGTCAAAGAACACTGAGGCTGTCTACAAGAAGGGTCAGAGCCGTCTCTATTTCCTGAGGAGACTGTGGTGCAGACACGCACAGCCCTGAGACACCAGCCAAGGTCATCCGATTCCAAACAATTGCTTTATTGATCACGACAGAATGACTCTCTGGTGTTTCCCCTCTCCCTCCTCCTTTCCCACTCTCAGTCCACGACAGAGACCCCCATCAGAATCAGGTTTACCATCCCTCACCTGTGCCATGAAATTTACTTATTTTTGTGCGTGGCATGAGCACAGGGCAATACATAAGCTTACTGCAGAACTGTGAAAAAAGTCTTAACCACCTCAGCTAGATATGCGCACCTGGGATTTCAGCTTTGTACTGTTCCTTCTTCCAATCGCTGAAAAATTATGCCTTCACATCTTGGCCATTTCCGACCCAGGGAAAAAGGCTCTGACCGCCCGCTCTGTCTGTGTCTCTTATCACCTCGTACGCCTCTGTCAAGTCTCCTCTCGTCCTCCTTCGCTCCGAAGAGAAAAGCCCGAGCTCCCTCGACCTCGCCTCATAAAATGCCCTCTAATCTGGGCAGCATCCTGGTGAATCTCCTCTGCACCCTGTCTAATCTAGGCAGCGTCCTGTTGAATCTCCTCTGCACCCTCTCCAATCCAGGCAGCGTCCTGGTGAATCTCCTCTGCAGCACCCTCTCTAATCCAGGCAGCATCCTGGTGAATCTCCTCTGCAGCACCCTCTCTAATCCAGGCAGCATCCTGGTGAATCTCCTCTGCACCCTCTCTAATCCAGGCAGTATCCCGGTGAATCCCCTCTGCACCCTCTCTAATCTAGGCAGCGTCCTGGTGAATCTCCTCTGCGCACTCTCTAATCCAGGCAGTATCCCGGTGAATCCCCTCTGCACCCTCTCTAATCTAGGCAGCGTCCTGGTGAATCTCCTCTGCACCCTCTCTAATCCAGGCATCATCCTGGTGAATCTCCTCTGCACCCTCTCTAATCCAGACAGCACTCTGGCGAATCCCCTCTGCGCTCTCTCTAATCCAGACAGCATCCTGGCGAATCTCCTCTGCACCATCTCTAATCCGGGCAGCATCCTGGGGAATCTCCTCTGCACCCTCTCTAATCCGGGCAGCATCCTGGCGAATCTCCTCTGCACCCTCTCTAATCCGGGCAGCATCCTGGTGAATCTCCTCTGCACCCTCTCTAATCCGGGCAGCATCCTGGCGAACCTTCTCTGCACCCTCTGTAATCCGGGCAGCATCCTGGCGAATCTCCTCTGCACCCTCTCTAATCCGGGCAGCATCGTGGAGAACCTTCTCTGCACCCTCTCTAATCCGGGCAGCATCCTGGTGAATCTCCTCTGCACCCTCTCTAATCCGGGCAGCATCCTGGCGAACCTCCTCTGAACCCTCTCTAATCTGGGCAGCATCCCGGTGAATCTCCTCTGCACCCTCTCTAATCCAGGCAGCATCCTGGCGAATCTCCTCTGCACCCTCTCTAATCCGGGCAGCATCCCGGTGAATCTCCTCTGCACCCCCTCTAATCCAGACAGCATCCTGGCGAATCTCCTCTGCACCCTCTCTAATCCGGGCAGCATCTTGGTGAATCTCCTCTGCACCCTCTCTAATCCTGGCAGCATCCTGGTGAACCTCCTCTGCACCCTCTCTAATCCGGGCAGCATCCTGGTGAACCTCCTCTGCACCCTCTCTAATCCGGGCAGCATCCTGGTGAATCTCCTCTGCACCCTCTCTAATCAAGGCAGCATCCCGGTGAATCTCCTCTGCACCCTCTCTAATCCAGGCAGCGTCCTGGTGAATCTCCTCTGCACCCGCTCTAATCCAGGCAGCACCCTGGCGAATCTCCTCTGCACCCTCTCTAATCCTGGCAGCATCCTGGTGAACCTCCTCTGCACCCTCTCTAATCCGGGCAGCATCCTGGTGAATCTCCTCTGCACCCTCTCTAATCAAGGCAGCATCCCGGTGAATCTCCTCTGCACCCTCTCTAATCCAGGCAGCGTCCTGGTGAATCTCCTCTGCACCCGCTCTAATCCAGGCAGCACCCTGGCGAATCTCCTCTGCACCCTCTCTAATCCAGACAGCACTCTGGCGAATCCCCTCTGCGCTCTCTCTGATCCAGACAGCATCCTTCCTATAATGAGGTGAGCAGAAGTGTGGTCCAACCAGGGTTTTACAGAGCTGTGACATTACTTCACAACTCTTGAACTCAATTTCTCCCCCTCCCCAACCGAAGGCGAATGCCTTCTAAACCGCCTGGTCAACCAGCTCAGAAACTTTCACTGCGTCTCACTCGAGAGGGCTTGCTTCCACCAGCCGGGGCGTCGAGCAAAGAGTGATATCAAAAACGCTGGTCAGGGCTCTCTCGGGAAGTACAGCGGAATTCAGTTCTGCTCCTCCCGTGGCAGTAGGCTCGAGGAAGATTTGGAGGGAGCCCAGAGGAGGCCATTGCCTGCATTAGAGATATCGAACTGAGGGGTGGGGGGAGGGGGAGGTCAGACGAACTTGAGTTGTTTTGTCCGGAGCCGCACAGGCTGAGCGAAAACCCGACAGAGGTTTAAATAATTATTTGAAGATTAGATAAAGTGGTTTCTGAAGGTTGTTACAGCTGGAGGGGCGGGGCAGGGAGATAAGGGGACAAGCTCCCACTGCCTATTAAATGCTCCCAACAACGTCTGACAACCAAGTCCAGCTCCCGGCCTTCACGTGTGCCTCAGCAGCCGAGCCCGGGGGAACCGTCTCGGGGGTGAAGGCGGGTTCACCGGCACCTTCAAACCAGTCGCTCCGGGCAGACGGATGCTGCCCGGATTAGAGAGGGTGCTGAGGAGATTCACTGGGATGCTGCCCGGATTAGAGAGGGTGCAGAGGAGGTTCGCCAGGACGCTGCCCGGATTAGAGAGGGTGCAGAGGAGATTCACCAGGATGCTGCCTGGATTAGAGAGGGTGCAGAGGAGGTTCGCCAGGACGCTGCCCGGATTAGAGAGGGTGCAGAGGAGATTCACCGGGATGCTGCCCGGATTAGAGAGGGTGCAGAGGAGGTTCGCCAGGACGCTGCCCGGATTAGAGAGGGTGCAGAGGAGATTCACCAGGATGCTGCCTGGATTAGAGAGGGTGCAGAGGAGATTCACCAGGATGCTGCCTGGATTAGAGGGTAGATTAGAGATTCTGCCTGGATTAGAGATTCACCAGGATGCTGCCTGGATTAGAGAGGGTGCAGAGGAGGTTCGCCAGGATGCTGCCTGGATTAGAGAGGGTGCAGAGGAGATTCACCAGGATGCTGCCCGGATTAGAGAGGGTGCAGAGGAGATTCGTCTGGGGCAAGAGGGAGGACAAGGATTTAAGGCGGGGGAGGGGGGAGAAAGGTGGAAAGGGGCTGTGTGGAGAGAGCTTGCTTCTTAAAGGCTGATTTATACCTGGGCGTCAAATGTACGCCGTAGGTACGGCGTAGCCGCACACCCTACGCCGTAGCCTAACACGCACCTCTCCCAAAACGTAACGAAACAGCTTGTGATTGGTCCGCTTGGTAGCGTCGCATTTCCTCCCACGCGGCAATAGCTTCCCATTGGGCGACTGAAGGGCAGGGAAGGAACTCTGGCTGCAATGCTTTCCGTAAAGCTTCACAGACCCCCGGAATTACGGAGGACACGTTTCGCTTTTGCGAAAGACCGACACTCGTACTCGTTTTTGTTAACCGAAACAGGATTTTCGCTTTTACAGAAAAAGACGCTCGTTGTAAAGTTGTTTACCCCGAGAAAGACCACCGTGACCATGAGACCACCGTGACCATGAAACCTCCGTGACCATGAAGCCTTGCACGGGCAGGGGTGGGTGGGTGGGTGTGTGTGTGTGTGTGTGTGTGTGTGTGTGTGTGTGTGTGTAGTTATGAAAGCTAACACCCCATAAGCTTTCTTAACTACCCTATCCACCTGTGAGGCAACTTTCAGGGATCTGTGGACATGTACCCCCAGATCCCTCTGCTCCTCCACACTACCAAGTATCCTGCCATTTACTTTGTACTCTGCCTTGGAGTTTGTCCTTCCAAAGTGTCCCACCTCACACTTCTCCGGGTTCAACTCCATCTGCCACTTCTCAGCCCACTTCTGCATCCTATCAATGTCTCTCTGCAATCTTCTGCACTGTCCACAACACCGCCAACCTTTGTGTGTCGTCTGCAAACTTGCCAACCCACCCGTCGCAAACCCTTTGCACAAAAGGGCAGGGTGTCCCCCGGGGGGAGCTCGACAGGACCCCGGCGGGTTGAGACGCAGCGGGAGACGGCGACCGGGCGTGGCCCAGTGGTTCAGCCTCCCGATCGGATCCCGGTCACTGCACGTCCCCCCACCCAACCAGCTCCTCAGCCGCGCACTCGACCGCCTCATCCTCCCGCTCTCGCCCTCGCCGGCCAGCGGTCCGGAGGTGCCTTGCAGCTTCCTGCCCAACTCTCTCCCCTCCCCCCCAATCCTCTCCTCAGGACCCCCCGCCCCCGTTTCCTACCCTCCCCCAGCGGCACGCAAAACCTGAGGGACGCGGGCACAGGGGCGCTCCGCCCCAATTGAGGGGAACCGGCCTGCCAGAGGGGCCTCCACAGTCTCCGTGTGCCGACCGGCTCTCGAAAGACCCGAATTTATCTGCCTCCTGCAGGGCATTCCTGTGTCAAAAATATTCACCTCCTTTTCCATATATACAAGATTCTGACCTGTCAGACATTATTTTAAAAATCCACCCTCTAGTGAAAGGTTTTATGGGGAAAATTTATAATTTACTATTTTACAACAGGATAATTACCCTCTATTTAAGTTTAAGCAAGATTGGGAAAGAGAGCTTAACATGACCTTGATAACAGAGAGAAGAGGAAGTCTGCCAATGCTGGAAGTTCAAACAACACACATCAAAGTTGAGCAGGCCAGGCAGCATCTCTAGGAAGAGGTACAGTCGACGTTTCAGGCCGAGACCCTTCGTCAGGACTCACTGAAGGAAGAGTGAGTAAGAGACCCTTGATAACAGAGGATTGGTTGCGAATTTTGAAGTTGGTCAACTCTTCTTCGATTTGCGCCAGTAATTCTCTGACTCAATTTAAAATTGTACATCGTTATTATTTGACAAAGGAGAGACTGTCTAAAATATTTCCTAATGTTAGTAGTCAGTGTGGTAAGACGTAAAACTGAGACAGCTACATTGACACATATGTTTTGGTCGTGCACTGTATTGAAACAGTTTTGAAAATCTGTTTTTTCCACAATTTCTAAAGCTTTAAATATTAATTTACAACCTGATAAATTGACGGCTTTGTTCGGTATAATTCCTCAATATATTCATGATATTTCTATATCAGACCAGCATGTAATTGCATTTGTCGCATTATTGGCTAGAAGGGCTAGTAAAAGATGCCTCTGCTCCCACTTTGATACAATGGTTCTCTCGGGTGATGTTATGTCTTAGTTTGGAAAAAAATTAGAAGCCAAACTTTCGATCCGCGATTTGACTTTGAGAAAAGGTGGGGCTCGTTTGCCCGCGACTATTTGATTTGAGTTCATTAAGATGGTCCCCTTCTGATTCTTGGGTGAATGGATTTGGTTGGCGGACTGATGTCTTTTTTGTGGAAGTTTGTATGGCGTATAGCTCCGGGGTTGTGCTCCAAATGGGTTTCTTTTCCTTGTTTTTTTTGTTAGCTGGGTTTTTTTTTAGTTAGTAGGGGTTCTTTTTTCCTTCCTTTCTTTTTTCCAAAAAAAAGATTTAACATTGTCTTTTTTTAATTATTATTATTGATATATTGTTTAGCTTGGTTAATAGTTTGACTCTTATTATAGATATTGATATATTTACTTGATTATTTCAATGTGTTTTTTTTGTTATCGATTTTCAATAATTAATAAAAACATTTGAAAACAAAAATCACCCCCCCCCCATGTCCCCTTTGAGGCTACCCCGGCTCCCCTTCAAATCATGCCCTCTAGTACCAGGCATCGCGACCCCAGCAAACAGATACTCCCTGCCCTCTCATCACCGAACAAACCTCGATCGGATCCCCTCTCGGGCACCCCGCCGCACCCCCCTCCGAAGGTGCAGGGAACACAACCCGGGTTTGGGTAGGTCACGGTCTCTCATCCGCAATCGGCCACCAGCCCCGTCACCCGGCCTCCCCCCCGCGGTGGGGCGAGACCAGGAAACGTAACGCGATACCCCAGACGCAGCCCGGCCAGAGACTGACGAAGTTGCCGCGCGGCTTCCTCGCTTCCGAACTCGGCTCGCCCCGACTGACGTCGGCCAGCGGGCCCGTCGTCACCCCGGCCGGCCTGCACGGCCACGATCAGGGAGATCACCTCCGAGGACGGTGTGTGTTTATTAAAAACTCTACCTCGGTGTGCGCGACAGTAATCGACCGATTACCAATGGACCAACAGCCATTCACTCTGGTTCGGGAGGACGGGTAAAACCCCCGGAATGAATTACTGGGTCCCCCCCACTGCCCCACAACTCGTGACATTTACATCAGAAGACACAGAAGCAGAACTCGGCCGTTCGGCCCGTCGAGTCTGTTCCGCCGTTTCCTCATGGCTGATCATTTTTCCCCCTCTCGGCTTCAGTCTCCAAACTTCTCCCCGAGTTCTTCCACGCCCCAACTCATCAAGAATCCATCAAGCACTGCCTTAAATACAGCCAGTGACTCGGCCTCCACAGATTCACCCACCCTCTGGCCAAAGAAATCCCTCCTCCTCTCCGTTCCAAATGGACATCCCTCTGGTCCTAGACTCCCCCACTACAGGAAACATCCTCTCCACATCCACTCTATCTGTGTCCTCTGGTCCCAGACTCCCCCCACTACAGGAAACATCCTCTCCACATCCACTCTATCTGTGTCCTCTGGTCCCAGACTCCCCCACTACAGGAAACATCCTCTCCACATCCACTCTATCTGTGTCCTCTGGTCCTAGACTCCCCCACTACAGGAAACATCCTCTCCACACCCACTCTATCTGTGTCCTCTGATTCCAGACTCCCCCCACTACAGGAAACATCCTCTCCACATCCACTCTATCTGTGCCCTCTGATCCTAGACTCCCCCACTACAGGAAACATCCTCTCCACATCCACTCTATCTGTGTCCTCTGGTCCTAGACTCCCCCACTACAGGAAACATCCTCTCCACACCCACTCTATCTGTGTCCTCTGATCCCAGACTCCCCCCACTACAGGAAACATCCTCTCCACATCCACTCTATCTGTGTCCTCTGCTCCTAGACTCCCCCACTACAGGAAACATCCTCTCCACATCCACTCTATTTGTGTCCTCTGCTCCTAGACACCCTCATTACAGGAAACATCCTCTCCACATCCACTCTATCTGTGTCCTCTGCTCCTAGACACCCTCACTACAGGAAACATCCTCTCCACATCCACTCTATCTGTGTCCTCTGCTCCTAGACTACCGCACTACAGGAAACATCCTCTCCACATCCACTCTATCTGTGTCCTCTGCTCCTAGACTACCGCACTACAGGAAACTCCATGTCCACTCTATCGAGGCCTTGCAACATTCAACACAGCACAGTGAGATCCCTCCCTCCCTCTCCCAGATTCCAGTGAATACAGGCCCAGGGCCATCAAACTCTACTCACACGACAAAACAAGGGAAGATCCAGCTGGAAACCCGAGCCATACACGCAGAACGGTTTCGGCCCGTAACTTCGACGGCGCCTTTTTCTCCCCCCACCCCCCCCCCATAGACGCTGCCTGGCCCGCCGAGTTCCTCCAGCATTTTGCGTGTGTCTTGCTCCTCACGGGACAAGCCTTTCGACCCCCGAATCGTTTTCGTGATCCTGCCCCGGACCCACTCCGACGCCAGCAGGCAAGGTGGCCCGCGGTACTCCAAGCGAGTCCTCAACGTCACATCCTCCTCTTTAACACCCTCCCCCTTCCGGAAACGCCGCACACGTAAGGCCCGGGGCACCGCCGAGGGGGAGGTAGGGGAGCATCCGGGCCGGGATGGCCAGGCTCGGGGGGAACTGGCTTCCTCCCTCGGGGCCGCAAGATCAGTGAACGTCCTGCCGCCACCCGGGACAGCGAGCTGCTTCCCGTTGACCCGTGCTCAGCTTTACTGCATGCATTTTGAATTACATTCCATTAAATCATCGATGCGCTGTTTCACAATCTCCGTTCAGTGGGTGCGTTGCGCCCAGAAGCCAAGTGGCTTCGTTGGGAGAAGATGGCAGCGCGATGGCGGCGCGCGCGGCCTCTCTGGTGATGAATATCTGTTATCTGTCAAGTTGGGGACCACGCGCAATCCTGATTTGATGGAGACAGACGTGAGAGTACAGAGGAACATCTGCAAAACTTCTGAAATTCCCGCTTCGCTGCCGCTGCTACTGTGTGGTAACCGGAATCTCTGGAGCTGAAGGTCCCGAAATCCTCGGCTTTGCGTGTTTCAGCGGCCGGGGCGAGGTGGAAGGTGCTCGGCAGAGGATGGCGCTCGGGAGGCTGTACCAGAGGGAGGCTGGTCGGAGGCTCGAAGTTTTCGGACGGACGGACTCAGTGTTGGCCGTGGTCGGCTGCTTCCAAGGCATCGGCAAGTTGACAGTGCCTGGAGGTTTAGGGCAGGGAGTTTCTCCCTTTTGCTGCCTGCTATCGGGGACTCGGGAGTTGATTGACTCGGGACTTCTGAGACTTTATTTACCGTGCCCATGCTCTGTTCTTCATCAAATTATGGTATTGCTTTGCTCTGCTGTAACTATATGTTATAATTATGTGGTTCTGTCAGTGTTACTCTTTGGTTTGTCCTGTTTTCTGTGATATCACGCCGGAGAAACATTGTTATCATTTCTTAACGCATGTATGCATTTCTAAATGACAATAAAAGAGGACTGAGTGTTCTCTTAATCTAATACTGGCTCTTAATCGCTGTTAGAGAGGGGGTTGGGACTGGGGACAAGCCCCCACCACCTACTAAAAGCTCCCGCTGGCGTGCGGCTCAAATCGCAGCCCCCCCCCCCCCCCCCCCGGACAACCAAGTCCAGCTCCCGGCCTTCGCACGTGGCTTAGCTACCCAGCCTGGGGGAACCGGTCCTCATGACGGGAGACGGGGCGAAGGTGGGTTACCGGCGCCTTAAAACCAGTCGCTTCCGGCAGACGGGGCTCGTCCGGGAGAAGGAAAACTCCGATCTCCAATCTCCGCTGCCCTGCGGCTAGACCCGATCACGGGGGAAGGCTTCGGGAGTAAACCCCCGAGGGGTAAAAGCTTTAAGTTCCTCGGGGTCAAAATCACAAATGACCTGACTTGGTCCAACCAAGCAGAGTCCACTGCCAAGAAGACCCACCAGCGCCTTTACTTCCTGAGAAAACTAAAGAAATTTGTCCTGACCCTAAAACCCTCAGTAATTTTTATAGATGCACCATAGAAAGCATTCTTCTAGGGTGCATCACAACCTGGTATGGAAGTTGTCCTGTCCAAGACCGGAAGAAGCTGCAGAAGATCGTGAACACGGCCCAGCACATCACACAAACCAATCTTCCGTCCTTGCACTCACTTTACACCGCACGCTGTCGGAGCAGTGCTGCCAGGATAATCAAGGACACGACCCACCCAGCCAACACACCTTTCATCCCTCTTCCCTCCAGGAGAAGGCTCAGGAGCTTGAAGACTCGTACGGCCAGATTTGGGAACAGCTTCTTTCCAACTGTGATAAGACTGCTGAACGGATCCTGACCCGGATCTGGGCCGTACCCTCCAAATATCCGGACCTGCCTCTCGGTTTTTTTGCACTACCTTACTTTCCATTTTCTACTTATGATTTATAATTTAAATTTTTACTATTTACTATCGATTTGTACTCCAGGGAGCGGGAAGCGCAGAATCAAATATCGCTGTGATGATTGTACGTTCTAGTACCAATTGTTTGGCGACAATAAAGTAAAGTAAAGTAAAATCTGGAGCTGGGGCCCCTACGTAGAGTTTGACGCCGACGGGCGACTCCCGGTGCCGAACGGTATCGGTCTCTGCCGTTCCTTCGGGTTCGTCAGCTGCGTGGAGCGGGGGGTGGGGGGGGAGCCGGCTACATGGGCAACAGCTCGCACTCCGTAAGCAAGAGGAGGTCTGCAGACGCTGGAAATCCAGAGCAACACACACACGCACAAAACGCAGGAGGAACTCCGCAGGCCGGGAAGCCTCTGCGGAAAAGAGCGAGCAGGCGACGTCTCGGGCCGAGACCCAGGCTGCCGGTCGCAACCCACAGATTCCCTTCCCGAGGAGCGTTCACGGCTCGTTTCTCAGCAATACTCCTATCTGCGCGGTCCGCCCTCTTTTGCACAGCGGTTGCCTGTCGGTCTCGATCCAGGCGCAGCTCGCCGTGAATCCTGTCGTGTTCCTCTACTTTTTCTTCCCCCTGCACGGAAACAAACCTCTGGGGCAGCTTATGGCGCTGCGCGAGGGTCTTGGCCATGTGTAGATAGGCCGCGAAAAAAAAACAACTTTTATGACTTACGTGAGCGATGGTAAACCTGATTCTGATACAGGTCCCTGTTCTGGACTGAGAGTGGGAAAGGGGACAGGGAGAGGGGAATCGTGGCTGGGAACAGGGAGCAGGAAGCACCGGAGAGACACTCTGTATTGATCAATAAACGACTTTGTTTGGAAATCAGATGACCTTGCCCGGTGTCTCAGAGCTGGGTGCGTCTGCACCCGCCCGCCCCCGAAGCTCCTTCTCTGCCTCCCCGTCCCCCACACCGCTGCCCTCCACCCTCGCCATTCCCGGCATCCCTTGCACCCGCCAGACAGACAAGCTCGCTCTCCGCAACCACCTCCCCCCCCACCGCCGCGCCGGCAAACGCAGAGCCCTCCGCGAAAGCCCGAGGCGGGTGAGAGACGGAGAGCTCTGCGCGGCCACCGAGTGCCAGGTTCCGGCGGCAACGAACTCGGGTTTTGAGAACGGACCGCGGGTCAGAAGACCTTTGCTCCCTGCGCCACGTCGTGCTGTTTCTTCCCCCGGTCAAACATTAACCCGGTGTCGACACTCACAAGCGACCTTGGACTCGTGTCGCAAGGAGGCACCGGCACGGTGAGTGCTTAAAGCAGCAAAAGATCAGGCAGGGCTTTACCACCAAAGGGTGTTGAGCAGAGGCGGGAGGAAAACGTCCCGTCAGAACCAGGCGCATCCCGGTTCGGGACGCAAACCGTCCCGCCCGTGACCGGGTCGCGGACACGGCTCAGCACGTCGCAGCCTCCCGGGACATTCTCTCTCCCCACCCCCACCGGGCAGGAGATACAGAAGCCCGAACGCCCGTCCCACCAGGGTCAGGGACGGCTTCTAACCCGCTGCGATCGGACCATCGGACCGCCCCCCCCCCCCCCGCCAGGACGTCAGCTGGACTCCTGACCTCACGATCCACCTCGCCGCGGCCCCCTTGCGCCTGATCGTCCGCCCCGCCCCACTCTCTCTGTAACTGCGACTCTTCATTCTGCGCCCCGCTCCGCCTCAACGTACCGGGTGACGACCTGGTCTGCGCGGGGCCGTGCACAATCCTGATTTGATGGAGACGGACGTGAGAAGCCCGGAGGAACATCTGCAGAAACTTCTGAAATGCCCGCTTCGCTGCCGCTGCTACTGTGCGATCGAGAATCTCCGGAGGGGAAGGCCCCAGATACTCGGCTTTGCCTTTGCCTGTAGCCGGGGCCGGGGCCGGGGTCGAAGCGCTCAGCAGAGATGGTGCTCGGTGTCGGAGGCTCAAAGTTTTCGGACGGACTCAGAGTCGGACTGTGGTCAGGTGCTTCCAGGGCGATGCATCGGCAAGTTTGCGGCGCTGGAAGCTCATGGCAGGGAGAGTTTTCTTCCTTCTCCGGTCTCCTCGAGAGACTTCAAACTTTTTTTTTTACCGTGTCCATGGCCTGTTCTTCATCAAGTTACGGTATTGCTTGCACTGTTGTAACTATAAAAGGCATCCGTTAGTCTTGCGAGACCGTGGATCTGCGCCTGGGAAGTCTTCACTCTCCAGAGCGCAGGCCTGAGCAAGGTTGTACGGAAGACCGGCAGTTGCCCGTGCTGCAAGTCTCCCCTCTCCACGACACCAATGTTGTCCAAGGGAAGGGCACTAGGACCCAGATGTTGTCCAAGGGAAGGGCACTAGGACCCATACAGCTTGGCACCAGTCTCGTCGCAGAGCAATGTGTGTGGTTAAGTGCCTCGCTCAAGGACACAACACGTTCCCTCGGCCGGGGCTCGAACTGGCGACCTTCAGATCGCTAGTCGAAAGCCTTAACCACTAGGCCACGTGCCCACTATATGTTATAGTTATGTGGTTTTTGTCAGCTTTTCAGTCTTGGGCTGCCTGTGTTTTTGTGATATCACACTGGAGGAACATTGCATCATTTCTTAATGCCTGCATTACCAAATGACAATAAAAGAGGACTGCGTGTCCTCATAATCTAATCGTATCCGCCGTTTCTGCCCTGGGGAAAATGTCTCGATCCACGCCCCTCGTCATTGTGTGCGCCTCTAGCAAGTCACCTGCGCTCCAAACGAGAAAAACCCCAGAGCTCGCTCAGCCTTTCCACGTAAGATGCGCTCTCTAATCCGGGCAGCTTCCTGGCTGAATCTCAAACACCAGAGATCCCGCAGACGCCAGAAATCCAGAGCAAAATGCTGGCGGAGCTCAGCGGGTCAGGCAGCATCTACAGGGAGGGGGAATAGACAGCTGGCGCTTTGGGACCGCGTAAGTCTCCTCTGCACCCTCTCCAAAGCTTCCGCGCCCTGATCTGTCTGGACGGTTGGCAAGGCACATTTCTAAACCCTCTCCATTTGCTCCCCCCGGCGGATGCTCGACCGCTGATCGTCGAGGCTCAGCTTAACCGCGCAGCCCCCTCCAGGAAAGGTCAGTGACCCTTCCCAAAAGTTCAAAGTTATCGGAGGGCCCCTCCGTCAGACACACCCGCTCGCTGCCGCAAAGACCTCAGCAGCCAATCACGTGGCCAGCGGCCCGACGCAGAGAAGCACGCCGACGTGGTCAAGAGGTCCAGAAGTAGTGGCTCAGACCAAACGACGGAATGGGGGGGGGGGGTTGCGGGGAAGAGATGGGATCGAAGTGACCACGCGGTGCCAGATGGGGTGGTTCGAGTACGCCAGAGACTGCTGGTCGCCTGGGACCGTCGCTCACACTGGTCCCTCGAGTTTACAGCGGACGGTGCGAGGGACAGTAAAACACCCGGCGAGCTCCAGTACTGTGGGGGGGGGGGGGGCGGGTGAGGGAGAAATGCCCCGTGAGTGAGAGAGATCGGAGGAGAACGACAGCCAGATTGGTTCAGGCTGACGGGAAGGCAACAGCGACTCAAATAAGCGCCCATTACAACAGCAGCGTGCAAAACGGCATCTCTGAATGCACAGTACGTCAGACGCTGAAGTAAATGGGCTACAGCAGCAGAAGACCAGGAACATACACTCGGTGGCTTACATTACGAGGTACAGGGGCTATTTGTAACTGATCGAAGTTAAAAACAAAACACAATAGAATTGATGAAAAACTACACGTAAAATAAAAACAATTCCCGGAACACGAGTTGCCGAGGCCTTGAGAGTGAGTCCGTAGGTTGTGGAATCAGTTCAGAGTTGGGGGTGAGTGAAGTGATCAGCACCCGTACAGGATGGTTGCAGGGCAGCAACTGTTTCTGAACCTGGCGGCGTGTGATTTTCACCGCCACCATCACGGAGGAGGTACAGGAGCCTCAGGACCCACACCACCAGGTTCAGGAACAGTTATCACCCCTCAACCATCAGGAAGGAAGTACAGGAGCCTCAGGACCCACACCACCAGGTTCAGGGACAGTTATCACCCCTAAACCATCAGGAAGGAGGTACAGGAGCCTCAGGACCCACACCACCAGGTTCAGGAACAGTTATCACCCCTCAACCATCAGGAAGGAAGTACAGGAGCCTCAGGACCCACACCACCAGGTTCAGGGACAGTTATCACCCCTAAACCATCAGGAAGGAGGTACAGGAGCCTCAGGACCCACACCACCAGGTTCAGGAACAGTTATCACCCCTCAACCATCAGGAAGGAAGTACAGGAGCCTCAGGACCCACACCACCAGGTTCAGGGACAGTTATCACCCCTCAACCATCAGGAAGGAGGTACAGGAGCCTCAGGACCCACACCACCAGGTTCAGGGACAGTTATCACCCCTCGACCATCGGGAAGGAGGGACAGGAGCCTCAGGACCCACACCACCAGGTTCATGAACAGTTATCACCCCTCAACCAGCAGGAAGGAGGGACAGGAGCCTCAGGACCCACACCACCAGGTTCATGAACAGTTATCACCCCTCAACCATCAGGAAGGAGGTACAGGAGCCTCAGGACCCACACCACCAGGTGCAGGGACAGTTATCACCCCTCAACCATCAGGAAGGAGGTACAGGAGCCTCAGGACCCACACCACCAGGTTCATGGACAGTTATCACCCCTCAACCATCAGGGAGGAGGTACAGGAGCCTCAGGACCCACACCACCAGGTTCAGGGACAATTATCACCCCTCAAACATCGGGAAGGAGGTACAGAAGCCTCAGGACCCACACAACCAGGTTCAGGAACAGTTATCACCCCTCAACCATCAGGCTCCTCAACCGGATAACTTTACCCACCGTAACTCAGAACCGATTTCGCAACCTGCAGGCGCAAGTCTCAACGACTCTGAACAACCCTCCCCACCCCCCCTCGCTGTTATTTCCTTAATCTGCACATTTGTAGTTTGTCAGACTTTATCTGCAGCTTTTCAGAAATTTTATCTGCTTTCCTGTGAACGCCTATCACTGAACCTCGAGGCAGCGTAAGTCCCTGGCCTCCTGCCGCCGTGGCCCGTCCGCTTCCCGTCAGGTCCAACCAGTCTGACCGTTCTCCACCCCCCCCCCGACCTCTCCCACTCACGGGGTGTTTTCGCCCATAGAAGTCTCGCCCACCTCCCCTCCCGTTTCCCACCCCGTTCTCCGTAAACCCCTTCTTTAAATGCCGCGGAGCGAAAGCTGGGAATCCCCCCCACCCCCGCCGAAAGTAAAGCGGATCGGCTGCAGCGACGGACCCCGAGGTGGATGCTGGGGAACGGGGGTGGGGGGACTGGCCCTGTCGGGCTGTACCCTCCTGCGATGGACGCAGATCGCGTACAGCAGCGGTCTCCAACCACCGGGCCGCAAAGCATGTGCTACCAGGCCGCGAGGGAACGATACGAGTCAGCTGCACCTTTCCTCCTTCCCTGTCACGCCCTGTCGAGCCTGAACGTAGGGTTGCCAACTGTCCCGTCTTAGCCGGGACATCCCGTACATTGGGCTAAATTGGTTTGTCCCATACGGGACCGCCCTTGTCCCGTATTTCCCCCGCTAAGGTAGCGCGTCCCTATGAAACCGTTCGTAAGCCGAAATGGCGTAAAGTGAAGAAGCAATTACCATTTGATGTACTATAAAATTTTTGAGCGTTCCCAGACTCAGAAGATAACCTACCAAATCATTCCAAATAACACACAAAACTGAAAATAAATAACACTAACATATAGTCAGAGCAGGAATGATATGATAAATACACAGCCTATATAATGTATAAGTAATCTACGTACCGTATAGTTGGGAAGATTAAGCCGAAACTGATTTGTGGGGTAAAAAATCTGCACGTACGCACATACGCACGTCACGAATGCGCACACAGGAGCCCGCGCAAGGCTTCATGGTCATGGTAGTCTTTCTCGGGGTAAACGCAAGTGTCCCGGGATTTGACTGCTACTTTTGTCTCTTATTTGGGAGTGAGAAAGTTGGCAACCCTAACTGTAAAAGGCATGTTGAGGTGAGTTTAACCCTACTTGAACAATCCCCCACCCCGGTCGGCCGGTCCGCAAGAACATTATCAATATTAAACCAGTCCGCGGTGCGAGAAAGGTTGGGGGACCCCTGGCATAGAGGGCCAGAATCTTCCTCCCCCACACCCCCAATGCTCAGTTTATGGCAAGAGGTACGAGTTTTTACTTCACCGTGATTTTGAAGCACTTACACGGGGTACTTAAACGAGACACACACTCAGCGTCCACGGTGTCAGGCGCACCTGCGCGTCAAAGCAAACATCAAACCGGCCAATCGCGGGGCAGCAACTCGACGCGGGACAGCACGCCGCCACGGTCACGAGTTCCCGCTGTCGCTCAGACCAAACATCAGAATGGTGGCCAGGGAGGGTGTGGTGGTGGGGGGAATGTGGAATGAACCCAAGTATCTTGGAAACTGCTCACCGCCCGGGAGTTCCACGCCACGGCGGTCTCCAGGGTTTACGGAGGACGGTGCGAGCGAGACAGCAAGTAAACGGGCCCCCGCCGGCGGCGTTTCTGTGGGCGAAAGCGCCCCGTTAATGAGGGAGGGAGGTCGAAGGGGAACGGCCAGACGGGTCCCAGCTGACGGGATGGGGTCAGGGACTCAAATAATCGCAGCAACGCGCAGACGGGGCATCTCTGAGTGCACGGCACGTGGGACCGTGAGGCGGACAGGCTGCAGTGGCAGAAAACCAGCACCCAGACACTCAGCGGCCACTTCACCAGGTGCAGGAAGCATCTGATACTGTGGGCACCGAGACGAGTGGGGAAATATATTTCAACTACTCCTTCAAATTAAAGTGCAAAACATTTTTGAATTATTTCCTTCAAAGCAGAGTGGTACACACGTCTTAAATTAAAGGGAAACATGGATCTAAATTACTTTCTGACTATGGAGAGGAAAATATGATTACGTTGTTTACTTATAAATAAAAAGGCAAATGTTGGTTGCTTAAAAGAGTCTTTAAAATGCAATTAAGCTCTTTACAGCAAATTAATTGTTTTCTTTTGAAAATTATTCACCCCAATGAAGAAATTTCTGAAAGAAATAAGTTCACAAACTTAAATGCTTTATAAATTAAATTATCGGTTCAAATTCTATTTTGACAACATATTCAGAGAGGAAGCAGAATTGGTTCAGACATTTGCTTGGCAGCTTGTTCTATTTATCCAGGAAAAAGTTGATGGTACTGGGGTGCAGAACTGTACTGGCTCCAGAATTCTCCCCTCACCCCCTTCCACTTTCCCCTCACCTTCCTCTCCCTCTCCCCCTCCCCCTCAATATGCCTTCCGCTTTCCACCCCCAGCCTCACCTGAGGTCCCCATTCTATCCAACTACCTTCCTTTTCCCAATCCCCTCCCCTTCCACTCCTCCTCAACTTGGCTTCCTCTTCATCCCCCTCCAACCTTGCCTCATGTCTCCACCCTCTCCTTTCCCCTGTCTCCCCCTCACCTTGCCTTCCCCTCTCCCCCCTTGCCTCGCCTGATGTCCCCACCCTCTCCCTCCTCCCTTCCTTTTCCCAATTTCCTCCCTTCCTGTCTCCCGTCTCCCCACCCCTCTCCCCGTCTCCCCCTCACCTTGCCTCGCCTGATATCCCCACCCTCTCCCTCCCTTTTCCCAATTTCCCCCCTTCCTGTCTCCCGTCTCCCCACCCTCTCCCCATCTCCCCCTCACCTTGCCTCGCCTGATGTCCCCACCCTCTCCCTCCTCCCTTCCTTTTCCCAATTTCCTCCCTTCCTGTCTCCCGTCTCCCCACCCTCTCCCCGTCTCCCCCTCACCTTGCCTCACCTGATATCCCCACCCTCTCCCTCCTCCCTTCCTTTTCCCAATTGGTCCCTTCCTGTCTCCCGTCTCCCCCCACCTTGCCCTCTCCTGCTCCCCTCCCCTATCTCCCCCTCACCTTGCCTTCCCCTCTCCACCCCAGCCTCACCTGATATCCCCACCTTCTCCCCCCTCCCTTCTTTGTCCCAATCCCCTCAACTTTTGCCTGTCTCCCCCTCTAACTTCACCTGATGCCCTCTCTTCCCCCCCCCCACCCTCTCCCCCCCTTTTCCCAATCCCCTCTCCTCCAGTCCTGCTGAAGGGGCTGGACACGCCTCTCCACCGCTGCTGCTGCCTGCCTCCAGCATTTTCCGTGTGTTGCCTCCCCTCCACCTGGGGGAGGAGAGGGCACTTTGGAACAAGGACCAAAGAACACGCTCACGGTGCGCAGAATCCGAAATGCCGGCCGCCGGCGCCTCCCCCAGAAACCCCGAGCGCGCAGACTCCCCCGGCAGAAGCCGGCGCACTGAAACCCACCGCGCATGCTCCGTTCCCGGCGCGACGCCACTGCGCAGCCTCCCCGCTGCCGGCATTTCTTCTCCTTCGCTCTCTCTTCGCAACCCACTCCCTCCCTTCCCTCCCTCCAGCAGCGCCGCCGCTTGATGTCCTCACCGAGGATGATGGAGACGAAGAGCTTGAGCGCCGGTTCCGAGGCGCCGAGCTGCACGGCCGCCTCCTCCAGGCTCCACCAGCCGCCCGGCGCGGCGGCCCGGGCCGCTGCTCCTTCCTCCGCCGCTGCCATTAACCTCGCGTCATCGTCAGTGCCGCCCAGCAGCATGGCAACGGGACCGGGCAGCAAGCCGCAGCCCGATTGGCCAGCACGGAGACGGGCTCTCGCGAGTGCACCCCGCCTCGGAGGGGAGAAGGGGGCGGTTCCCGGAGGACCCAGAAACGGGCGGTGTCCGGAGGACCAGCGAAGCGGCTAGTGATTGGATAGCCAGGGCAAGAGGGCGGGGCCTGGAGGACAAGCGGCCCGGGGGGCGGGGCTTGCAGGGCAGAGGGTTACTTGCGGTTAAAACCTCTTAAAGCGAGGATACCTCGCCCTGACCTCTTAAAGCGAGGATGTGCCCAGTCAAGTTCTGTTTGGTAACATCTCCACCACTTCTGTGGTTTTTAACAAACCAACAACCCCTAAGGGGAGGCGGGGTGTGCGTGGGCAGCCCTTTTTTTTTATTTTAAAAGGCACTGTCCTTCTGGATCCCTGGAAAAAGGAGGAAGCTGTCGGAACTGGTTTTAAGTGTTAATTCCAGTTTATTGACGCGGGACTGGGTGCAAAGACAAACGTACTTGCAGACCCACAACATCGGAGACACCAGGGAAACACCAGTTAGTAAGATCATACAAACATAGCAACAGGTTTCGCATTAGGGTGACTCCCTATTATAGGAAACATCCTCTCCACATCCACTCTATCTGTGTCCTCTGCTCCGAGACTCCCCCACTACAGGAAACATCCTCTCCGCATCCACTCTATCTGTGCCCTCTGGTCCTAGACTCCCCCCACTACAGGAAACATCCTCTCCACATCCACTCTATCTGTGTCCTCTGGTCCTAGACTCCCCCCACTACAGGAAACATCCTCTCCACATCCACTCTATCTGTGTCCTCTGGTCCAAGCCTCTCCCACTACAGGAAACATCCTCTCCACATCCACTATACCTCTGACCTCTGGTCCTAGACTCCCTCACTACAGGAAACATCCTCTCCACATCCACTCTATCTGTGTCCTCTGGTCCTAGATTCCCCCACTATAGGAAACATCCTCTCCACATCCACTCTATCTGTGTCCTCTGGTCCAAGCCTCCCCCACTACAGGACACATCCTCTCCACATCCACTCTATCTGTGTCCTCTGGTCCGAGACTCCCCCACTACAGGAAACATCCTCTCCACATCCACTCTATCTGTGTCCTCTGGTCCTAGATTCCCCCACTATAGGAAACATCCTCTCCACATCCACTCTATCTGTGTCCTCCGGTCCAAGCCTCCCCCACTACAGGAAACATCATCTCCACATCCACTCTATCTGTGCCCTCTGGTCCAAGACACCCCCACTACAAGAAACATCCTCTCCACATCCACTATACCTCTGACCTCTGGTCCTAGACTCCCTCACTACAGGAAACATCCTCTCCACATCCACTCTATCTGTGTCCTCTGGTCCTAGACTCCCCCACTACAGGAAACATCCTCTCCACATCCACTCTATCTGTGTCCTCTGGTCCTAGATTCCCCCACTATAGGAAACATCCTCTCCACATCCACTCTATCTGTGTCCTCTGGTCCAAGCCTCCCCCACTACAGGACACATCCTCTCCACATCCACTCTATCTGTGTCCTCTGGTCCTAGACTCCCCCCACTACAGGAAACATCCTCTCCACATCCACTCTATCTGTGTCCTCTGGTCCTAGATTCCCCCACTATAGGAAACATCCTCTCCACATCCACTCTATCTGTGTCCTCTGGTCCAAGCCTCCCCCACTACAGGAAACATCATCTCCACATCCACTCTATCTGTGCCCTCTGGTCCAAGACACCCCCACTACAAGAAACATCCTCTCCACATCCACTATACCTCTGACCTCTGGTCCTAGACTCCCTCACTACAGGAAACATCCTCTCCACATCCACTCTATCTGTGTCCTCTGGTCCTAGACTCCCCCACTACAGGAAACATCCTCTCCACATCCACTCTATCTGTGTCCTCTGGTCCTAGACTCCCCCACTACAGGAAACATCCTCTCCACATCCACTCTATCTGTGTCCTCTGGTCCAAGACTCCCTCCACTACAGGAAACATCCTCTCCACATCCACTCTATCTGTGCCCTCTAGATTTAGACTCCCCCACTACAGGAAACATCCTCTCCACATCCACTCTATCTGTGTCCTCTGGTCCAAGACTCCCTCCACTACAGGAAACATCCTCTCCACATCCACTCTATCTGTGCCCTCTAGTCCTAGACTCCCCCACCGTAGGAAACATCCTCTCCATGTCCACTCTCTCGAGGCCTTTCGATATTCGATGGGTTTCCATATAAGCCCACCCCTCTCCCAGAGCTCATTGAGGGCTCCTCATATACCAACCCTTACCCCGAATACCAACATTCAATAATTCAGCAATCTCTTCTTCTCCTCCGCCAGCAGATTCCTGAGGACCGTATGAGCCTGTTTATCTATCTATCTGTCTATCTATCTATCCTTCTTCTGTCTCTCTCAGACACTTCCTTCAAACCCTGTGGCCAAGTTTTTGGACAACGCAAAGGGAGGTGGAGGGGCAGGTAGTGTGGAGGAGGCAGGGAGTCTGCCTCCTGTTACTGCTTTCCCCTGTTCTGCCTCGGGGTCCTGTGTCACGATCTGAGCTGTGTGAACAGGGATACAAGACAGGCTTTTCGCTGGCTCTCAGTACCGGTGACAGTAATAAACTGATTCCAACCCCCATTCCTGTTTTCCCTCGTTCAATCTGAATGAACTGTGGAGTGAATTCAAATGTTATCAATTACCAGTCCTTTTCGGAGGAGATCCGGGAGACTGAAGGGCAACACTCAACTGTTCAGGGAATGCACCTTCCGCTCTGCCAACAGATTTCTGAGTAGCCTGTGAAACCATTCATGCTTCCTCACTCTCTGTGTCTCTCTCTCACACACTCTCTCACACATACACAGTCAGCTCTCTCTCACACACACACCTCACTCTCTCACCCACACACACCTCTCTCTCACACACACACACCTCCCTCTCTCTCACACACACACCTCCCTCTCTCTCACACACACACACCTCCCTCTCTCTCTCACACACACCTCTCTCTCACACACACACATCACTCTCTCACACACACACACCCCTCTCTCACACACACACCCCTCTCTCTCACACACACCCCTCTCTCACACACACACACCTCCCTCTCTCACACACACACACCTCTCTCACACACACACCTCTCTCTCTCACACACACACACACCTCCCTCTCTCACACACACACCTCCCTCACACACACACCTCTCTCTCACAGACACACACCTCTCTCTCTCTCACACACACCTCTCTCTCTCACACACACACACCTCTCTCACACACAGACACACACACCTCCCTCTCTCACACACACACCTCCCTCTCTCACACACACACACACCTCCCTCTCTCACACACACACACCTCCCTCTCACACACACACACCTCTCTCTCACAGACACACACACCGCTCTCTCTCACACATACACACCTCTCTCTCTCTCACACACACACCTCTCTCTCACACACACACACCGCTCTCTCACACACACACCTCTCTCACACACACACACACCTCTCTCTCACACACACGCACCTCCCTCTCTCTCACACACACACCTCCCTCTCTCACACACACACCTCCCTCTCTCACTCACACACCTCCCTCTCTCACTCACACACACCTCCCTCTCTCACACACACACACCTCTCTCTCTCACACATACACCTCTCTCTCACACACACACACCTGCCTCTCTCACACACACACAAACCTCTCTCTCACACACATACACCTCCCTCTCTCACACACACACACCCCCCTCTCTCACACACACACCTCTCTCTCTCACACACACACACCTCTCTCTCACACACACGCACCTCCCTCTCTCTCACACACACGCACCTCCCTCTCACACACACACACACCTCTCTCTCACACACACACACCTCTCTCTCACACACAGACACACACACCTCCCTCTCTCACACACACACCTCCCTCTCTCACACACACACACACCTCCCTCTCTCACACACACACACCTCCCTCTCACACACACACACCTCTCTCTCACAGACACACACACCGTTCTCTCTCTCACACACACACCTCTCTCACACACACCTCTCTCTCTCTCACACACACACCTCTCTCACACACACACACCTCTCTCTCACACACACCTCTCTCTCTCACACACACCTCTCTCTCTCACACACACACACACCTCCCTCTCTCAAACACACACACCTGCCTCTCTCACACACACACAACCCTCTCTGTCACACACATACACCTCCCTCTCTCACACACACACCTCCCTCTCTCACACACACACACCTCTCTCTCACACACACACCTCTCTCTCACACACACACACCTCTCTCTCACACACACACACACACACACCTCGCACTCTCGCACTCATACACACCTCTCACACACACACCTCTCTCTCACACACACACACCTCCCTCTCTCACACACACACCTCTCTCTCTCACACACACACCTCCCTCTCTCACACACACCTCTCTCTCTCACACACACCTCTCTCTCTCTCACACACACACACACACACACACACACCTCTCTGTCTCAAACACACACACACCTCCCTCTCTCACACACACCTCTCTCTCTCACACACACACACCTCTCTCTCACACACAGACACACACACCTCCCTCTCTCACACACACACCTCCCTCTCTCACACACACACACACACACCTCCCTCTCTCACACACACACACCTCCCTCTCACACACACACACACCTCCCTCTCACACACACACACACCTCTCTCTCACAGACACACACACCGCTCTCTCTCTCACACACACACCTTTCTCTCACACACACACACCTCTCTCACACACACACACCTCTCTCACACACACACACACCTCTCTCACACACACACATCCCTCTCTCACACACACACCTCCCTCTCTCACACATACACACCTCTCTCTCTCTCACACACACACACACACCCCTCTCTCTCACACGCACACCTCTCTCTCTCTCTCACACGCACACACCTCTCTCACACACACGCACCTCCCTCTCTCACACACACACACCACGCTCTCTCGCACTCACACACACCTCTCTCTCACACACACACTCTCTCTCTCACACACACACACACCTCTCTCTCACACACACCTCTCCCACACACACCTCTCTCTCACACACACACACACACCTCTCTCTCTCAAACACACACACACCTCCCTCTCTCACACACACACACCTCTCTCTCACACACAGACACACACACCTCCCTCTCTCACACACACACACACACACATACACCTCTCTCTCTCACACACACCTCCTTCTCTCTCACACACACACCTCTCTCACACACACACACCTCTCTCTCACACACACACACACCTCTCTCACACACACACACACACCTCTCTCTCTCACACACACACCTCTCTCTCACAGACACACACCTGTTTCTCTCTCTCTCTCTCTCACACACACACACACTTCTCTCTTTCTCACACACACCTCTCTCTCTCACACATACACACACACACCTCTCTCTCTCTCACACACTCACACACACACACACACACACAAATCTCTCTCACACACACACCTCCCTCTCTCACACACACAACTCTCTCTCTCGCAAACACACCTCTCTCTCTCTCTCACACACACACACAGAAAAAAAACCTCTCTCTCTCACACACACACACACCTCTCTCTCATACACACACAGCTCTCTCAAACACACACACCTCTCTCTCACACACACACACTCTCACACATTCACTCTCACACTCACCTCTCTCCCTCACACACGCACACAGTCTGTCTCACGCACTCTCTCTTACACACACACACACACACACACACAATCTCTCTCCCACACTCATCTCTCTCTCTCACAGACGCACACAGTCTGTCTTACACACTCTCTCTTACACACACACACAATCTCTCTCCCACACTCACCTCTCTCTCTCACACACGCACACAGTCTGTCTCACACACTCTGTCTCTCACACACACACTTTCTCTCTTACACACACACGCATACACACACTTACACTCTCTCTCTCACACGCACCTCTCTCTCTCTCACACACACACACACACACACTCACACATACACACACTCTCAGACTCTCTCTCACACACACTCTCTCTCACATACACCTCTCTCTCTCACACACACATACACACACACACACACACCCCCATATACACACACGGGGGAGGGCCGGTGGTAAGTCACCCGAACCCCTGACAGGGCAGTTCACACCGGAACCTATTTCAGATGAATCTGTTAAATGGAGCTGGTCCCATGAATCGGTGTCCTGGGGGGAGGGATAGAGAGCGTGGGCAAAAAAAAAGAGGAAGAAGGGAAAGAGAGGGGTGAGGGGGCAAGAACGACGTGAGAGAGGGGGATAGAGAGTCAAGGGCCTGAGACTGAGAGAGCAGAGCATGGGAGGGGGGATGGGAAAGTGAGACGAAGAGGGGAGAGAGGAAATATGCGGCAAAGGGGGAGAGAGACTTGAAGGGCGGCAGAGGAGGGCTAGGGAGTGGGGTGGGCGGAGAGAAGGACGAGGAAGTGTATTGCAGTTCCTGAAATGATAACAATCGGTTTATCTGCAGAAATGTGTCAACAGCTCTTAGCGGGGACCTTGCAGATAATCTGCAATTCAACTGCCTTCAACTTCCGCTAACTCACCAGGCACCATCTCCCTGTCCCGTCAAACCCACCGGGACCCCGTCTCCCGCTCTCGTTAAACCCACCGGGACCCCGTCTCCCGCTCTCGTTAAACCCACCGGGACCCCGTCTCTCTCTCCCGTTAAACCCACCGGGACCCCGTCTCCCGCTCCCGTCAGACCCACCGGGACCCCGTCTCCTGCTCCCGTCAGACCCACCGGGACCCCGTCTCCCGCTCTGTTTAAATCCACCGGGTCCCCGTCTCCCGTCAGACCCACCGGGACCCCGTCTCCCGCTCCCCTCAAACCCACCGGGACCCGGTCTCCCTCTCGCTGTAGACCCACGGGGACCCCGTCTCCCACTCCCGTCAGATCCACTGGAACCCCATCTCCCGCTACCGTTAAGCCCACCGGCACCCGGTCCCCGCTCCTTATAAACCCAACGGGACCCCGCTCCCCCTCCTTTTAAACGCACCGCGACCTTGTCTCCCGCACCCGTTAAACCCACCGGAACCCCGTCTCCCGCTCCCGTTAAACGCACCGGAACCCCGTCTCTCGCTCCCGTCAAACCCACCGGGATCCCGTCTCCAGCTCCCGTCAAACCCAAAGGGACCGCGTCTCCCACTCCCGTCAAACCCACCGGGACTCTGTCTCCTGCTCCCGTTAAACCCACCGGGACCCCAACTCCCGCCGTTAAATCCACCGGGACCCCAACTCCCGCCGTTAAATCCACCGGGACCCCTCTCCCACTCCCGTTAAACCCACCGTGACTCCGTCTCCTGCTCCCGTTAAACCCACCGGGACCCCACCTCCCGCCGTTAAATCCATCGGGACCCCTCTCCCACTCCCGTTAAACCGAGTAGGAGGTAGGTTTAACAGTGAGGCAGTGTTTCTGGGCTGGTTCATTGTCCGCTCAGTGTCTTGCACCGGAGGTCGTCAACCCCTGGGCTGGACCCGAGGACTCCGGCCGACCGCCGGCCTCGGTCTGGGCCCGGGACCAGCTCAGAGCTCCGACCTTCCCGTCCGGTGGGAGACGGGGAGGGGAACGGGCGAGGGCGCCAGCCGGGGAAATGGCAGGCAAGGCAAAGTCCTCCAGAGCGAACTCCCGTGTGGAAGTCTTATCCGCAGACCGAGGGACGCCTCAGACTTTGGCGGCCCGGACTCTGCCCTTGTCAGCGTGGAGCGGAGAGCGGGGTGTGTCTGCTCGGCGGGGGCAAAGGCTACGGCAGCGCCGCGGGACGGGGTGTGGGGACGGGACAGGGGGCAGAGAATGAGTCACGGGGGGGTGGGGGGATCAGGTGCAGACACTCCCCAACCCCGAGACACCAGGCAAGCCCATCTGATTCCAGAAAAAAAATTGGATTTAAGTCCCTCAGATCGCATTTCTAACCCCCAATTCTGACGATTGCTGTTGGCAACGTCTGGACCTCTTGGCCAGGCTGGCGTGCTTTTCCGCGTCGAGGTGAATCGGCTGATCGGGTGCATCTGGAAACAGACCGACTGTTTCGCGCAATCCCCTGATGAATGAAAGGCGAGCGGGACCAACCGGTACTGAACTGGGCCTGAGGAAGACCAAGACATCGGCGACAAGGTGGGACTGTTAGTCAACATCCCCGGGAAAATCGTGCACTTCGATCGTAGACCAAAGGAGTTCGGAACAGAATTAGGCCATTCGGCCGGTCGAGCTTGATCTGCCATTCCATCATGGCTGATTTACTATCCCTCTCAACCCCATTCCCCTGTGCCTCCTCCCCGTAACCTTTGATGCCCTGGCGAATTAAGCACCGATCCACCTCTGCTTTAAATATACCCCCAGTGACTAGCTCTCCTCAGGCGCCTGTGGCAACGGATTCCACAAATCCACCAGCGTCTCGCTGAAGAAATTCCTCCTCATTTCTGTTCGAAATGGACGCCCCTCTATTTTGAGGCTGTACTCTCTGGTCCTAAACTCTCCCCTTGAAAGGAAACATCATCTCGACATCCAATCTACCTGTGTCCCCTGGTCCTAGACTCCCCCCACTACAGGAAACATCCTCTCCACATCCACTCTATCTGTGTCTTCTGGTCCTAGACTCCCCCACTATAGGAAACATCCTCTCCACATACACTCTATCTGTGTCCTCTGGTCCTAGACTCCCCCCACTACAGGAAACATCCTCTCCACATCCACTCTATCTGTGTCTTCTGGTCCTAGACTCCCCCACTACAGGAAACATCCTCTCCACATCCACTCTGTCTGTGTCTTCTGGTCCTAGACTCCCCCACTACAGGAAACATCCTCTCCACATCCACTCTATCTGTGTCCTCTGGTCCTAGACTCCCCCACTACAGGAAACATCCTCTCCACATCCACTCTATCTGTGTCCTCTGGTCCTAGACTCCCCCACTACAGGAAACATCCTCTCCACATCCACTCTATCTGTGTCCTCTGGTCCTAGACTCCCCCACTATAGGAAACATCCTCTCCACATCCACTCTATCTGCGCCCTCTGGTCCGAGACTCTCCCACTACAGGAAACATCCTCTCCACATCCACTCTATCTGCGCCCTCTGATCCTAGACTCCCCCACTACAGGAAACATCCTCTCCACATCCACTCTATCTGTGTCCTCTGGTCCTAGACTCCCCCACTACAGGAAACATCCTCTCCACATCCACTCTATCTGTGTCCTCTGGTCCGAGACTCCCCCACTACAGGAAACATGCTCTCCACATCCACTCTATCTGTGTCCTCTGGTCCTAGACTCCCCCACTATAGGAAACATCCTCTCCACATCCACTCTATCTGCGCCCTCTGCTCCTAGACTCTCCCACTACAGGAAATATCCTCTCCACATCCACTCTATCTGTGTCCTCTGGTCCTAGACTCCCCCACTACAGGAAACATCCTCTCCACATCCACTCTATCTGTGTTCTCTGGTCCTAGACTCCCCCACTATAGGAAACATCCTCTCCACATACACTCTATCTGCGCCCTCTGCTCCTAGACTCTCCCACTACAGGAAACATCCTCTCCACATCCACTCTATCTGCGCCCTCTGATCCTAGACTCCCCCACTACAGGAAACATCCTCTCCACATCCACTCTATCTGTGTCCTCTGGTCCTAGACTCCCCCACTACAGGAAACATCCACTCCACATCCACTCTATCTGTGTCCTCTGGTCCGAGACTCCCCCACTAAAGGAAACATGCTCTCCACATCCACTCTATCTGTGTTCTCTGGTCCTAGACTCCCCCACTATAGGAAACATCCTCTCCACATCCACTCTATCTGCGCCCTCTGCTCCTAGACTCTCCCACTACAGGAAATATCCTCTCCACATCCACTCTATCTGTCTCCTCTGCTCCTAGACACCCCCACTACAGGAAACATCCTCTCCACATCCACTCTATCTGTGTTCTCTGGTCCTAGACTCCCCCACTATAGGAAACATCCTCTCCACATCCACTCTATCTGCGCCCTCTGCTCCTAGACTCTCCCACTACAGGAAACATCCTCTCCACATCCACTCTATCTGTGTCCTCTGCTCCTAGACACCCCCACTACAGGAAACATCCTCTCCACATCCACTCTATCTGTGTTCTCTGGTCCTAGACTCCCCCACTATAGGAAACATCCTCTCCACATCCACTCTATCTGCGCCCCCTGCTCCTAGACTCTCCCACTACAGGAAACATCCTCTCCACATCCACTCTATCTGCGCCCTCTGATCCTAGACTCCCCCACTACAGGAAACATCCTCTCCACATCCACTCTATCTGCGCCCTCTGGTCCTAGACTGCCCGACAATCGTGCCCTACTACGTTTGCCATGAGCGTGCCTATTTTCTTGCTGTTTATAGTGTAATGCCCCGGGTCCCATCTTTACTTTTATTCTGTATGTATTCCACTTCCACAGTTCTGTCAGAGCAGTCAGTTCCGCTGTTAGTGTATTCAGGTTATGTTCGAAGATAAGGGAATGTGTGTCATCCAATCAGGATGGTGGAAGCGGCGGGGGGGGCGGATTTCTTACTGGTCAGGGTCACTAAGGGTGGTCTTGGGGCTACTCTTCGGCGGGAGATGAAGAGAGGGAAGACGCCGGGGAGAACCGGTTGCCGGTCACGACCCGGCGGGAGGCCCGTCTGCTCGGGGTGGATTGCGAGCGGCGCTCGGGAGTTGTCGTGCGCGCTCACGCTGCCCGAGGGGCAGAGAAGTTCGCGACGAGCTCCCAACCTGCGCACCTCTGACTGCTTAATTAAAATGGGCCCTTTTCTGTTCGTTATTCTTCCGTGACCCTTTAGTTAAGATTCATGAATATAACTCCTTCAATCGTACGCACAGCGCTGTCTAGTGTTTCCTGGCCCCTGAGTTGTAACAGGGCGGCAGATTATACAGCTGCTTGGATTATTGGCGTTAATCAACTGAATTGGAGGCTGTGTTCGGAGGGAATAGGCGCCTGCAGTTTATTTTGCGTGATCAGTTTAATTAGATCCTGCAGGCTGCTGGTTGCGGGTAGATACGCCAGCCGTTGTCGGGTTAGATTCCGGAGACGGTCCGCCGGTTGGTTGCGACAAATTGCTGGTGTCCCGAGATACGGAATCTCTAAGTTTAGTCATAGTCATACTTTATTGATCCCGGGGGAAATTGGTTTCCGTTACAGTTGCACCATAAATAATAAATAGTAATAGAAGCATAAATAGTTAAATAGTAATATGTAAATTATGCCAGGAAATAAGTCCAGGACCAGCCTATTGGCTCAGGGTGTCTGACCCTCCAAGGGAGGAGTTGTAAAGTTTGATGGCCACAGGCAGGAATGAAATTTAAACATGACATCTCATCACGTAACCATTGGGCGCGGCTAGGAGGGGCCGCATCTTTCCATTTACAAATCTTCGGGAGCGAGATTTACAGACTTCAATTCCTGAGGAAACTCGGAATCAAAATTTTTTAATTGGTCAACACCTCATCGTTATGTGCCCGTCACTCTCTCCTTCAATTTAAAGTGGTCCTCAGGGCCCACATGACTAAGGATAAGTTGTCACGTTTTTCCTTAGATATATCTCCGTATTGTGATCGATGAAATAACGGAGAAGCTTCACTCATTCATATGTTTTGGACATGCCCGAATCTTGAAAAATATTGGAAAGCAGTATTTCAAACGTTCTCAATACTTTTAAAAGTAAATTTCAAGTCTAATCCTTTGACTGCTTGGTTTGGTATCGTTGGAGGAAAGAATATTATTTTGGAGCCATAAAACTGGACTGGTCAAAGAACACTGAGGCTGTCTACAAGAAGGGTCAGAGCCGTCTCTATTTCCTGAGGAGACTGAGGTCCTTTAACATCTGCTGGACGATGCTGAGGATGTCCTACGAGTCTGTGGTGGCCAGTGCGATCATGTTTGCTGTTGTGTGCTGGGGCAGCAGGCTGAGGGTGGCAGACACCAACAGAATTAACAAACTCATTCGTAAGGCCAGTGATGTTGTGGGGATGGAACTGGACTCTCTCACGGTGGTGTCTGAAAAGAGGATGCTGTCTAAGTTGCATGCCATCTTGGACAATGTCTCCCATCCACTACATAATGTACTGGGTGGGCACAGGAGTACATTCAGCCAGAGACTCATTCCACCGAGACGCAGCACAGAGCGTCATAGGAAGTCATTCTTGCCTCTGGCCATCAAACTTTACAACTCCTCCCTTGGAGGGTCAGACACCCTGAGTCAATAGGCTGGTCCTGGACTTATTTCATGGAATAATTTACATATTACTATTTAACTATTTATGGTTTTATATTGCTATATTTATACTCTATTCTTGGTTGGTGCAACTGTAACGAAACCCAATTTCCCTCGGGATCAATAACGTATGTCTATCTATCTATCTGATTTGTACATTTTGGTTTTTATGTCTCTTTTGGCAGAAGGACGCTTTTGCTTAAGTGGAAAGACTATTAAGTTTAAATCGACTCTGTGGATGGTTCGCTTTCATTTTATTGAGAGAGGACGGTGAGGAGTCGTTTCTTCGCCCTACTCGTCGTCCTCCCACTGCCCATTCTCCGCCATCACCTCCCGCAGCCAGTCGGCGTACTTCCCCAGCTGAGTGTACACGCCGTAGCTCCCGCACTGCAGGGGCCCGAAGGAGACGATCCCGCGGGCCACGCACCGGTCGCCGGAGCCCAGGAAGACGTAGGCCCCGCCGGCGTCGCCCTGGCAGGAGTCGGTTCCAGGCAGTCCGGCGCACACCATGTTCTCCGTGAAGACAGGGGACTGGCCTGCGTAGTCGCCCCGCCGGCAGAGGTCCATGTCCACCACCGGGATCCGGGCCGAGAGGAGGTCGTAGGAGCGCCGGGAATTATTCTCCGTCCTGCCCCAGCCCGCGATCAGACCCAGGGTCCCGATTGAGGGTGCCTCGATCTCCCCAGGCCCGGGCAGGCAGAGCGGGGCCACCGTGGGGCCCAACTTCGCCCTCCTCTTCAGCTTCACCAGGGCCACGTCATTGTCGTAGTTCGGGTGTCCCCGGACCTGCTTGCGGTAGCCCGGGTGGAGAAATATCTTCTCGGCCTCCAGCTCCTGGGGCTCCTCCCGCCCCGCGGTCCGAAGGTTGGTGACCCCGGCGATGATCAGGGGCCGGAGCGCCGTCTCGACGACGTGGGCGGCGGTCAGCACCCAGCCGTCGCTCAGCAGCGCCCCGCCGCCCGCCATGGAGCGCAGCCGCAGGCGGACCTGCCACGGGATCTGGCCCGGCCGTGCGAGGGAGCCGCCGAAGATGCGGCCCGTGCCCGAGAGGACGTGGCAGGGCCCGCAGACTGGGAGGGAGGGAGGGCGAGGGCCAAGAGATGGGGGCCACGGTGGAGGGTGGTGGGAAGGGGCGGAGGGAGAGAAGGAGGCGGGAGGGACAGAGAGAGAGAGAGAGGACGGCGGAAGGGGTAGGGAGGGACAGAAGGAACGGCGAGAGGGAATGATAGGGAGGTAAACGAACGGGAGAGTGGAAGGAGAGGAAATTGGTAGACGGAGAGAGGGGCAGCGGAGGTGGGGGTGGGAAGGAAGGGAAGGAGAGGGGGTCGGGGAAAAGTGAGAGTGATTGATCGAGGCAGAGGAGAGAGGAGGCGCCAGGGAGGGAGAGCGAGTGGGGATGAGGGGTAGGGTGGAATTTCAGAGGGGAGGGGACAGCGTGCCGACGCAGGAAGGGGGAAGGGCAAGTGCGGGGGAGGAAGGAGGGGAGAGGGGCGCGGGGGGCGGATAGAGAAGCCGGGGATGGGAGGTGGGGGGCGAACGAGAGCGCAAGGGGGGGGGCGGGTAGAGGGGACGGTCAGGTGGGCGAGCGCAGAGCAGGGGCCGGGAGAGAGACAGTGGGGGTGGGAGGGGGGGGGGTGTAGCGCCGAGGGCGAGCAGAGAAGGTGGGGGGGGGGGGGGGAGCGAGACGGCGGAAAGGAGAAAAGGAGAGGACGAGGGGGCAAGGGGCCGGGGTGGAAGAGGTTGGAGGGAGAGGGGGAGGAAGATGAACGGGGTACGTGGAGGCCAGGAGCGATGGGGAGGGGGGAACGCAAATAAATACATGGCGGAGAGGGATGGACAGAGCGCGCAAGAGAGAGAGAGAGAGAGAGGCAGGGTAAGAGGTGACCGGAATGAAGTGATAGACGGAGAGGGGTAATAAAGGTGGCGGGGGGGCGGAGATAAAGGGAGAGAGGGACAGGGCGGAGGAGAGGAGGTGAATTTGGGGAGAAGCAAAGCGTGGAGGGCGAGGGGAAAGGACAGAGAAAACAGCGATAAAGGGAAAGGGGAAAGAGGGGCAACGGGAAGGGGTGAAGGGGAGAGACAGAGAATGAGAAGGTCACGACACGAGCTTCGGCTGGACCGAGACAAACATACGCGTCAAAGGTGAGAGCGTGTTACACGGTCAGTGATTGGGTAGTGTTGATGTTCAGGGTGTTACACGGTCAGTGATTGGGTAGTGTTGATGTTCAGGGTGTTACACGGTCAGTGATTGGGTAGTGTTGATGTTCAGGGTGTCACACGGTGAGTGATTGGGTAGTCTTGATGTTCAGGGTGTTATGCGATCCCAGTGATTGGGTAGTGTTGATGTTCAGGGTGTTACACCCACAGTGATTGGGTAGTGTTGATGTTCAGGGCGTTACACGGTGAGTGATTGGGTAGTGTTGATGTTCAGGGTGTTACACGGTCAGTGATTGGGTAATGTTGATATTCAGGGTGTTACACCCACAGTGATTGGGTAATGTTGATATTCAGGGTGTTACATGGTCAGTGATTGGGTAGTGTTGATGTTCAGGGTGTTACACGGACAGTGATTGGGTAATGTTGATATTCAGGGTGTTACACCCACAGTGATTGGGTAATGTTGATATTCAGGGTGTTACACCCACAGTGATTGGGTAATGTTGATATTCAGGGTGTTACATGGTCAGTGATTGGGTAGTGTTGATGTTCAGGGTGCCACACTGTCAGTGATTGGGTAGTATTGATGTTCAGGGTGTTACACGGTGAGTGATTGGGTAGTCTTGATGTTCAGGGTGTTATGCGATCCCAGTGATTGGGTAGTGTTGATGTTCAGGGTGTTACACGGTCAGTGATTGGATAGTGTTGATGTTCAGGGCGTTACACGGTGAGTGATTGGGTAATGTTGATATTCAGGGTGTTACACCCACAGTGATTGGGTAGTGTTGATGTTCAGGGTGTTACACCCACAGTGATTGGGTAGTGTTGATGTTCAGGGCGTTACACGGTGAGTGATTGGGTGGTGTTGATGTTCAGGGTGTTACACGGTCAGTGATTGGGTAATGTTGATATTCAGGGTGTTACACCCACAGTGATTGGGTAATGTTGATATTCAGGGTGTTACATGGTCAGTGATTGGGTAGTGTTGATGTTCAGGGTGTTACACGGACAGTGATTGGGTAATGTTGATATTCAGGGTGTTACACGGACAGTGATTGGGTAATGTTGATATTCAGGGTGTTACAAGGTCAGCGACTGAGTAGTGTTGATGTTCAGGGTGTTACACGGTGAGTGATTGGGTAGTGTTGATATTTAGAGTGTTACACGATCAGTGATTGGGTAGTGTCTATGTTCAGGGTGTTACACGGTGAGTGATTGGGTAGTGTTGATGTTCAGGGTGTCACACGGTCAGTGATTGGGTAGTATTGATGTTCAGGATGTTACACAGTCAGTGATTGGGCAGTGTCGATGTTCAGGGCGTTACACGGTGAGTGGTTGGGTAGTCTTGATGTTCAGGGTGTTACACGGACAGTGATTGGGTAGTGTTGATGTTCAGGGTGTCACACGGTCAGTGATTGGGTAATGTTGATATTCAGGGTGTTACACGGTCAGTGATTGGGTAGTGTCGATTTAGAGTGTTACACGGTCAGTTACAAACGGGACGGCCACAAATTGTCAAAAGTTTCGGCACCTGGCGTGCATTTCGGCATCGTTGCCTCCCCGCTCTCAACGGCGATCCACTCTGCGCTGGCCGAGCATTCAAACTCCTCTGCGGGGGAGATGGGATGGTGGGGAGAGAGAGAGATAGAGACGATAAAGAAAGGAGGCACCTGAGCTGGAGAAAGCAGTGTTTCCAACGCTACGCCAGCAATCCCGGACCACTTCCGCCGGGAGAACCGGAGCCCTGCTGACCGGCCGACGGGGCCGACGAGACCGTACGCGCCGTCTCCCGATAAAAAAAAAGCAGGCACACTTCTCCGACCCCCACCGCCCAGTCCCCAGCCGCCAAACAAAAATTAGCCTGCTCTTATCGGGAGACGTCGCTCTAGTTTCGCTGGCGAGTTGCAGACGACTGAAGGCAGAGTTATATAAGACTCCCCCCCCCCCGCACACACACACACACACACCCCACCCCACATACTCTACAAAGCACGTAACGTATACTGTCTGCGCACAATGAACCCAGCTCTGCTAGCCATGGCAAGCAGGTATTCACGACTGCCCTGCTGATGAATTTAGCTGGTCGACGAGTCCCCTCTTGAATAGATTCTGTAGACTGTTTTGAGGGGCCAAAGTTTTTGAAAGATGCTGGAAAGATCAAGGCCGCAGCATTGCCGGAACTCACGGGGTGGCAGGCGGCGGGCCGATCCGAGGGCGAGGTGCGGGCCGAGGCCTGACCGATTCAAGGCACTGGAGCCCCCCTCTCCACCCCGGCGGGGCCGGAACGGGGGTCGGCGCGTTCCGGGGCCGCCGAGAGAGCGCGTCGGGGCGGCGGGGCCTGAGATGCAGCCGGTTCAAGACACGGTACAGGTTGAGTTCAGCTCTGCGCTGAACTGAGGCGGTGGCCTGCAACTACCGGGCTCCTGGGGTGGTTGTTGTCTCACTATCGCAAACTTTCAGTTCTGAATGTGTTACTGTTTGCACGATTTGATTCTTTTTTATTTTGTTTTTTTTTTCCTCTCCACACTGAGACATCCTTTTTTAAAACGGGTTTTGCGGCTGTCTGGAGCAATATTCAAGAACAAAAATGCACCAATTAAAATAGATTCTGCGGACTGTCAGAGGCGGAGCCTTGTTTAAACAGATATTTTCACAAAATGCTGTCATTTGATAAATACCGCAGGGCGTGTATAAGACATTAAGATTTAGGAGCAGAAGTAGGCCATTCAGCCAATCGAGTCTGCTCCGCCATTCCATAATGGGCTGATCCAATTCTTCCAGTCTTCCCCACTCCCCTGCTTTCTCCCCGCACCCTTTGATGCCCTAGCTAATCTATCTCTCTCTGCTTTAAATACACCAGATGACTTCACCTCCACAGCCGCTCGTGGCTACAAATTCCACAGATTTACCTCCCTCCAACTAACGTAATTTCTCCCCATCTCAGTTCTAAATGGACGTCCTTCAATCATGAAGTCGTGCCCTCTTGTCCTGGACTCCACTACCATGGGAAATAACTTTGCCATGTCTAATCTGTTCAGGTCTTTTAACATTCGGAATGTTTCTATGAGATTACCCCCTCCCCTCGGCATTCTGCTGAACTCCAGGGAATACAGCCCAAGAGCTCTCTCTCTACTCTCCAATGACAGTAGATATGGAGATTTGGAACAAGTGGATTCGGTGGACTATAGGAAGAGGCCCGGCGAGGGAGCAGCTGAAACGACAGCCGCGAAGGGTCCCGTTCTGACCTCCGGCGGAGGGAGACAGGCTTACCGGCGCCCTCCAGGGCGTAATAGGGCTCTTCACAGCTGTACTTGACGCGGCTTTGCAGGAGAGTGGAGGTAAAATTCGTCGCTCCGTTCCTGAGGCGCCGGGGAGCCCCACAGTCCACGCCTGTAGGGCAGAGGGGAGGGCGGTTATTAGGGGTTGGGGTCGTCGTAGGAATTGGGCGATAGGAGTTGCGAGCCCCACGTTCCGTCCCTGTGATACCCCGTCTCCGTCACCCCTCCCTACCCTATAACTCGAAGTCTCGGTCACCCCCTCCCTCCCCTACACCCCTCCCCGTCTCCGTCACCCCCTCCCTCCCCTACACCCCTCCCCGTCTCCGTCACCCCCTCCCTCCCCTACACCCCTTCTCGTCTCCGTCACCCCCTCCCTCCCCTACACTCCTCCCCGTCTCCGTCAACCCCTCCCTCCCCGTCTCCGTCACCCCCTCCCTCCCCTACACCCCTTCCCCGTCTCCGTCATCCCCTCCCTCCCCTACACCACTTCCCCGTCTCCGTCACCCCCTCCCTCCCCTACACCCCTCCCCGTCTCCGTCACCCCTCCCTCCCCTACACCCCTCCCCGTCTCCGTCACCCACTCCCACACCTATACCCCTACCCCGTCTCCATCATCCCCTCTCTGCCCTACACTCCTCCCTGTCTCCGTCACCCCTTCCCACCCCTACACCCCTCCCCGTTTCCGTCACCCCCTCCCTCCTCTACACCCCTTCCCCGTCTCCGTCACCCCCTCCCTCCCCTACACCCCTCCCCATCTCCCTCACCCCCTCCCTCTCCTACACCCCTCCCCGTCTCCGTCACCTCCTCCCTCCCCTACACCCCTCCCCGTCTCCATCACCCACTCCCACACCTATACCCTTCCCCGTCTCCGTCACCCCCTCCCTCCCCTACACCCCTTCCCCGTCTCCGTCACCCCCTCCCTCCCCTACACCCCTCCCCGTCTCCGTCACCCCTCCCTCCCCTACACCCCTCCCCGTCTCCGTCACCCACTCCCACACCTATACCCTACCCCGTCTCCATCATCCCCTCTCTGCCCTACACTCCCTCCCTGTCTCCGTCACCCCTTCCCACCCCTACACCCCTCCCCGTTTCCGTCACCCCCTCCCTCCTCTACACCCCTTCCCCGTCTCCGTCACCCCCTCCCTCCCCTACACCCCTCCCCATCTCCCTCACCCCCTCCCTCTCCTACACCCCTCCCCATCTCCGTCACCTCCTCCCTCCCCTACACCCCTCCCCGTCTCCATCACCCACTCCCACACCTATACCCTTCCCCGTCTCCGTCACCCCCTCCCTCCCCTACACCCCTTCCCCGTCTCCGTCACCCCCTCCCTCCCCTACACCACTTCCCCGTCTCCGTCACCCCCTCCCTCCCCTACACCCCTCCCCGTCTCCGTCACCCCTCCCTCCCCTACACCCCTCCCCGTCTCCGTCACCCACTCCCACACCTATACCCTACCCCGTCTCCATCATCCCCTCTCTGCCCTACACTCCTCCCTGTCTCCGTCACCCCTTCCCACCCCTACACCCCTCCCCGTTTCCGTCACCCCCTCCCTCCTCTACACCCCTTCCCCGTCTCCGTCACCCCCTCCCTCCCCTACACCCCTCCCCATCTCCCTCACCCCCTCCCTCTCCTACACCCCTCCCCGTCTCCGTCACCTCCTCCCTCCCCTACACCCCTCCCCGTCTCCATCACCCACTCCCACACCTATACCCTTCCCCGTCTCCGTCACCCCTCCCTCCCCTACAATCCCCAGTCTCCGTCACCCCCTCCCTCCTCGACAATCCTCCGCATCTCCGTCATCCCCTCCTACCCCTCCTCCTCTCTCCCACCGTGCACCCCTCCCGCCCCGTGGCGCTGCCTCGTCCTTTTACACCTAGGCTAACCATTATCTCCACCTTCGCTGCCTCCGCTCTCACACTCTCCCTCTCTCTCCCACTCTCTCACCCACTCTCCCCCCTCTGTCTCTGTCTCTCTCTCTCGCACTCTCACCCCCTCTCTCTCTCTCTCGCTCTCTGTGTCATATCCCCTCCTCGCCTGGTAGCCTCTCTAAAGAGGCACTCTCTCTCTCTCATCACCATTCGCCCCCCCACCCCCAGAGCGCTCCCTCCTCACCGCGCCCTAGCTGTACCGACGGTCCTCTCTCTCCCCCCCCCCCCCCCCCCACTGTGATGCTTCCTCCTCATAGTCCAACCTCTCTCACACTGAGCTCCGGTCTCGCCTGTGCCCCGTGTCCTGTGCAGTGCCCCCTCTTTCTCTGGTGGCGACCCCTCCCCGTCGCCATGCCTCTTTCTATCGCGCCCTTCTCACCATTTAGCCTCCCGCTTCGACTTCCCTCTCCCGTCAACAGATTCCTCTCCTTCCCGTCGCGCTCCATCCTCCCTGTACCGCCAGACGCTCCTTCCATCGGCGGCTCTCCCGGCCTCCGCGCCGTAGGCAGCCCTGAACCAATCTCACCGGCTCGCCTGCGATGCTCCACTCCCTCGCCAGCGTGACCTCCCTCCTCGCCACACGCCGACTCCCTGCCGTCCAAATCCCTCCCCGCCTCCGCCATCCCTCCGTTCGCCCTCCTCGCCCCTTCCTCGCCTCTCCCGACGAAACCTTCCCTCTTCGCCGCCCCTACACCCTCGCGCCTCCGCATTCCTCCTCGCGGTCACCACCCCGACCCACTTCCTCCTCACCGAAAGCCCTCCCTCCTCGTCCCTCTTCCCTCTTCGGTTCGCTCCCGCCCCCTTCCGTCCCCCATCCCCAACGCCCCCTCGCCGCTCTCCGTCCCTCCTCGCCCACCCTCCCTCTTTGCCTTCACTCCCGCCCCTCCCTGATCCCAACCCTCTCGCCGCTCCCTCCCTCCATCCTCCAGACACCCCCCACCCTCCCTCCTCTATCCCTACACCCTCGACCCCTCCCCACCCCCAGATTCTCACCCCCGCAGCTGACGCCGTCCTCCAGCAAGCGGTACCCGACGCCGCAGGTACAAAGGAAGCCGCCGATGTAGTTAACGCAGAACTGGCCGCAGGGCCTGCCTTCCGCGCACTCGTCGATATCTGGGGGGAGAGGCCGATACTTGAGGGGAGGGGTCAGGAGGCCAGAGGAGAGGGGTGGGGGAGAGGGGAGGGGGGCGACTGAGGCGAAGCGAGGCGACGAGGGAGGGGAGGGGAGAAAAGATGGGGAAGAAATGGCGAGAAAGGAGGGGCGAGGGGAAGAGGGGGTCGGAGAGGGGAGGGGTAGAGAAAAAGGGGGGAAGAGAGGGCGAGAGAGGGGAAAGGGGAGAGGAGTGGGAGGAAGGTGGGGGGAGAGAGAGAGAGGGGCTGAAAGAGAGCGGAAGAGAGCCAGCAGAGTGGAGTGGGAGGGGAGAGAGAAAGGGCGAGGGGGGGGGGGTTGAGAAAGGAAGGAGGAGAAGATGGTGGCGCCACGCAGACTCGCAGCGGCCACTCCGGTGGTGATGTCTGTTATCTGTCAAGTAGGGTGCCGTGCACAACCCTGATTTGATGGAGACGGACGTGAGAGCACTGGGGAACATCTGGTGAAACTTCTGAAATGCCTGTCTCGCTGCCGCTGCTACTGTGCGGTCGGGAATCTCCGGAGGGGAAGGCCCCGAGTCCTCGGCTTTGCCTGTTGCCCGGCGGCCGGGAAGAGCCGAAGCGCTCGGCAGAGGATGGTGCTCAGAGAGGCTGCATCGGAAGCTCGAAGTTTTAGACGGACTCAGAGTCGGCTGCAGTCGGGTGCTTCCAGTGCATCGGCAAGTTGGCGGCGCTGGGAGGCTCATGGTGGGGAGAGTTTCTCCCTTCTGCCGTCTGCATGAGATGATGAGGCTATCAGGACTTCGAGACTTTTTTTTTACCGTGCCCATGGTCTGCTCCTTATCAAATTACGGTATTGCTTTGCACCGTTGTAACTACATGTTATAATTATGTGGTTTTGTCAGTTTTAGTCTTGGTTTGTCCTGTGTTTCTGTGATATCATTCTGGAGGAACGTTGTATCATTTTTTAATGCATGCATTTCTAAATGACAATAAACGAGGACTGAGTGTCCTCATAATCGAAGAGGGGAAGGGAAGAACGGGAGAGAGGTGGGAGGGGAGAGAGGGG